>NC_053429.1:83273550-83476683 GCF_007990345.1 Gossypium hirsutum
TTGCTCACACTTCCATTCAACTATAGTTACATCATGAAACCATCTATACATTCATAAACACGAATGGTCTAATGCCATACTCCACTTCTACAAGCATTTCGCATGGCTGTACACTTAACATTTCAAATACTCGAAAATAACAATGGGTAGCCTATACATGCCATATCAAAATTCAACCAAAATAGTACCCAAAGAGCCTTTGATAGTGTGGGCGACTTCGACTTCAAGATCCCGAGTCCGATAGCTGGAGAACCAAAAATCTATAAAACAGAGGAGAATGTAACGAGTAAGCAATTTATGCTTAGTAAGTTTTTGAGCAAGGAATTCCAGCATAACAAAGAATAACACACATTTAGCTAAACGGAATATTTCATAATACGCAATTTACCGATATTAAACTTGCTTCACAACATTAACAACCCTTATGCACATACACAATAGACTAACTAGCCGAAGGCCGATAGCTCGTTTATCAACTGAGCGAACATTTATTTGTAAGGGCTCGATTAAATTCAACACATACGTAACATATCCCCATATTGGGATGTTTTTCGAATATTCGCTGGAATTTTACAGCAAGCTCATTCATTACCAATCACGTACCTTCGGGATTTAACCGGATATAGCTCCTCGTTCAAATGCCTTCGGGACATAGCCCGGTTTTAGTAACTCACACAATGCCTTCGGGACTTAACCCGGATTGATAACTCGCACGAATGCCTTCGGGACTTAACCCGGATTTAATAACTCGCACGAATGCCTTCGGGACTTAACCCGGATTTAGTATCTCGCACAAAGGCCTTCGGATCTTAGTCCGGATATATTCACTTAGCACAAGCCTTCGGACTTAGCCCGGACAGCATTCAATTAATCATGCACATCTAACAATAATTCATGGCACATTCATATTTCATTTTCGTTTACGAAACTCAAACACAAGGCACATATTGTCCTTGCACATTCGGCTCAATAGCCACACATAGAGCATGATTTAATCACATCGTAATTTAAGCTCTTTACTCAAAAACTTACCTCGGGTATTGTCGAACGATTCCGCTAGCTATTCAACCACTTTTTCCTTCCCTTTATCGGTTTTATTTCCCCTTTGCTCTTGAGCTAATCAAACAAATAAATTGATTTCATCATTTAGGCATCAAAAGATGAACACAAGGCACTTAGCCCATATTATACATTAGACATTAAAGTCTCATACATGCAAAATCATGCATCAACACACATATTAGCTAATTTCTTTCCCCTTGGCCGAATATGCATGTCCATTTTGGGGTCGATTTCAACACTTAATACACACATATACACACTAGTAAAGCATCCTCCCCTTTCATCGATTTAACACATGCATTGCTCATCAACATGCAAGTTACATCGGCCTTAGCACACATCTTGCTAGCCGATTCTTCTCCATTTAGCAACCAATGCACACATGTGCTCACACAAAAATGCTAAAAAGGAGGTTCAAGAATCATCAAGCCATCATCACATGCATCATTAACAAGCTTCATATTTTGCATGCAATGGCATTAACACAACCTCCACCTAGGCCGAATCTTAACTCATCCTCATGCCTCATCACCACAACATCAAACACCAACCAAGAATGATGCATCCATGGTCAAGTGCCAATTCCATCACATAGCAAGATTTAGACCATGGGCCAAGTAGAACTCAAGCTAACAACTAAAACATGCATGCATCTCATGGAACATCATCAAACATACCTTAGCCTAGCTACATGCATGGCCGAATCTCTTCACCTTCTTCTTCTTTCCTCCTTAAAATTTTTGGCCAAGGATGAACCAAAGGATGAGAAATTTTTCTTTGTTTTCTTTCTAGTTCGGCAAGCATGAAGATGAGAAAAGGATGAACAAAATTCTCTCCTTTCTCTTCTTTAGCTCACGGCAATGGGGGGGCAACCACACATTTTTTTTTCTTTTGTTTCCCATTTCTTTATTACCATACTCCTTATTTTCTCTTCCATTAACAAAACATGTTCATGACATGTTTTGCCCATCATTCCTTGTCATGGCCGACCACTACTCATTAGGGGGGAATTTGACATGCAAGTCCCCCCTTTTTTCCACATGCACTAATAGGTCCTTACGCATTGACCTATCACATTTTAAAATTTCTCACATAAGTCCTATTGACTAAATTCACATGCAATTGACTAAATCGAAGCTTGAAATTTCACACATTCATAATTACATATTCTAGACAATAAATATCACATTCAAACAGTTCGGTGACTCGGTTTAGCGGTCCCGAAACCATTTCCCGACTAGGGTCAACTTTGGGCTGTCACAACTCTCCCCACTTAAGAAATTTTCGTCCCCGAAAATCTTACCGGTAAATAGGTTTGGGTATCGTTCTTTCATCGAGCTCTCGGTCTCCCAAGTAGCTTCCTCGATCCCGTGTTTGAGCCATAACACCTTTACTAGCGGAACTCTTTGTTTCGCAACTCCTTCACTTCACGAGCTAGGATACGCATCGGTTCTTCTTCATAGCTCATGTCGACTTGAATTCAACCTCTGATGGGCTAATTATATGCGATGGATCAGATCGATAGCGTCGAAGCATCGAAACATGAAAGACGTCATGATCTTTTCAAGCTTCGGGGGCAAAATCAATCTATACGCAACCGGACCAACTCGTTCGGAGATTTCGTACGGCCCAATGAATCTTGGGCTCAACTTGCCCTTACGGCCGAACCTGAGTATCTTTTTCCAAGGTGAAACCTTAAGGAACACTTTGTCTCCCACCTGATACTCGATGTCTTTTCGTTTCAAATCTGCGTACGATTTTTGACGATCCGTGGCTACCTTCAGACTTTCACGGATTACCTTTACTTTCTGTTCAGCATCTCTAATCAAATCAACTCCAAAAATTTTACTTTCACCGAGCTCGGTCCAAAACAATGGTGTACGGCATTTACGACCGTACAAAGCCTCGTAAGGTGCCATCTTAATACTTGATTGAAAACTATTGTTGTAAGCGAATTCAATCAAAGGTAAATACCGTTCCCATGAACTACTGAACTCGAGGATGCAACATCTCAACATATCCTCAAGTATCTGAATTATCCGCTCGGATTGACCATCGGTTTGGGGTGAAAAGCAGTGCTAAATGCAGCTTGGTACCTAGAGCTTCTTGCAATTTCTTCCAAAATCGTGAGGTGAATCTCGGATCTCTATCCGACACGATAGAAACAGGTACCCCGTGTAATCTCACAATTTGATAAACGTACAATTCAGCTAGTTTCTCCAATGAAAATCCGTACGTACGGGGATGAAATGAGCCGACTTAGTCAGTCTATCAACAATAACCCATATCGCATCCTTCTTACTTGCTGACAAGGGCAGTCCGGACACAAAGTCCATTGTGACTCGATCCCATTTCCACTCGGGTATCATGATCGGCTGGAGTAATCCTGAAGGCACTTGATGTTCTGCTTTCACTTGTTGACATATTAAACATCTCGAAACAAAGTCGGAGATGTCCCGTTTCATACCATGCCACCAAAATTGACGTTTCAAATCGTTGTACATTTCGTACTCCCCGGGTGAATTGACATTCGACTACAATGGGCTTCGTTCAGAATCATTGAAATGAGTTCCGAATTCCTTGGAACACACAAACGATTTCTGAACCTCAAACAATCATCATCATCAATTTGAAACTCTGATTCCTCGTTCGGAACACACTTAGCCCGTTTTGCAACCAATTCATCATCGACTTTCTGAGCTTCACGAATTTGGTGAGTCAATAATGGTTTAGCTTTTAATTCAGATACTAACACATTGTCTGGTAGAACAGACAAATGTACGTTCATCGCTCGTAAAGCAAACAATGACTTCCGGCTTAAGGCGTCCGCAACCACGTTAGCCTTTCCCGGGTGGTAATCAATGACAAGCTCGTAATCTTTCAACAACTCAAGCCAACGTCTTTGTCGCAGATTCAAGTCTCGTTGAGTCATCAAATATTTGAGACTTTGTGATCCGAAAATACATGGCACTTCTCACCAAACAGATAATGTCGCCATATTTTAAAGCAAACACGATGGCAGCTAGTTCGAGATCATGGGTCGGATAATTCCTCTCGTGTGGCTTCAATTGTCTCGACGCATAGGCCACGACTCGACCTTCTTGCATCAATACGCAACCCAACCCAAGTAGGGATGCGTCACTATAAATGACAAACTCTTTACCTGATTCGGGTTGCACCAAAATTGGAGCTTCAGTCAAATGAGTTTTCAGTTGGTCGAAACTTTTCTGACATTTCTCCGTCCACTCGAACTTAACATCCTTTTGAAGTAGCTTCGTCATTGGTGTGGCTATCATCGAGAAACCTTTCACAAATCGTCGGTAATAACCGGCGAGCCCCAAAAAGCTCCGAACTTCAGTAATATTTCTCGGAGGTTCCAGTCAAGTACGGCTGAAATTTTGTTCGGGTCAACACGAATACCTGACGCGGATACCACATGACCCAAGAAGCTAACCTCTCTTAACCAGAACTCACACTTACTGAACTTAGCATATAACTGCTTATCCCGCAAAATTTACAGCACTAGCCTCAGATGCTCAGCATGTTCGGTCTCATCTCTTGAATAGACCAAAATGTCATCAATGAACACAACTACGAACTGATCCAAATACGGTCTGAAGATCCGATTCATCAAATCCATAAATACCGCAGGGGCATTAGTGAGCCCAAACGGCATCACTAAGAATTCGTAGTGACCATATCTCGTTCTGAAGGCAGTTTTGGGAATATCTGAATCTCGGATTCGTAACTGATAATAGCCCGATCTCAAATCTATTTTTGAGAACACTGAGGCTCCCTTCAGTTGGTCGAACAAATCATCGATGCGCGGCAACGGATATTTGTTCTTTATCGTCACTTTATTCAGCTGACGATAGTCAATGCACAACCTCATGGTTCCGTCCTTCTTTTTCACGAACAATACTGGTGCACCCCAAGGTGAGAAACTTGGTCGAGCGAAACCTCTATCCGTCAGTTCTTGCAACTGAGCTTTCAACTCCTTTAACTCGGTTGGTGCCATACGATACGGAGCTATCGAAATCGGCGTAGTCCCAGGTACAAGCTCAATACCAAACTCTACCTCCCAAACAGGTGGTAAACCCGGTAATTCTTCCGGAAAAACATCCGGGTATTCACAAACCACCGGCACAGATTCGGGTTTCTTTTCTAATTCTCTGTCACCAAGTACATACGCAAGGTATGCTTCGCACCCTTTTCTTACATATTTCTGTGCCAACATTGCTGATATTACAGCTGGCATCCCCTCCAAGTCCACAGACTCAATTCGGACTACTTCGTTATTTGCGCACCTCAAATCAATAGTCTTGCTCTTGCAATTCACAATCGCATCATGCGCGGTCAACCAATCCAACCCAAGGATAACATCAAATTCATCAAACGGCAAAAGCATCAAGTCCGCCGGAAAACAGGAACCTCGAATTTCCAGGGGACATTTCTTACACATTTTGTCGACAAGCACGTAACGACCCAAGGGATTTGACACCCGAATTACGAACTCAGTAGACTCAATAGGTAAAGTCTTACTGGATGCTAAGGTTTCACATATGTAAGAATGAGTAGAACCGGGGTCAATCAAAGCAATTACATTAGTATCAAAGAGAGTGAATGTACCGGTAATAACATCAGGCGAAGAAGCATCCTCGCGGGCACGTATAGCATAAGCTCTAGCAGGCGCACGGGCTTCGGATCTGGTTATATCATCTCTAGATCCTCTCTGACCACCACCAGCATTGCCCATATTTCCAGATGGTCTACCTCGAGCAGTGGTAGCACCCGGTCTCCCACTCTGATTTGCATTCTGTCCCGACAACCTCGGGCAATCTTTAATGAAGTGGTCCACTGATCCGCATTTGTAACAGGAGCGGTCAGGAAATCTACAACTCCCCGAATGCCATTTACCGCAATATCGGCATTTCGTCCTGTCTCGACGTTCATTCCCAACACTGGCGACCGAAGTGCCTCGTGTACCCACAGGGGGTCGATCACGATCTCTTCCAAAAAGGCCCGAAGTGCCTCTAAACTGGCCCGCATCATCTCGAAATCTCTTCGATGTCTGTTGAAGAGACCTTCCCGAGGATCTTTTTCGAAACTCTCCAGTTCCCTCATCAACTCTTTGCTTTTCTTTTCTAAGCTCTTCGGCTTTACAAGCTCGTTCAACAAGTACCACGAACTCTCCTATTTCAAGAACGCCAACGAACATTTTTATATCTTCATTCAGCCCATCCTCGAAGCGTTTACACATAATAGCTTCGGACGAAACACATTCCCGAGCGTATTTGCTAAGTCTAACAAATTTTCGCTCGTAATCAGTAACCGACATGGAGCCTTGCTTAAGCTCAAGAAATTCCTTCCGTTTTTGATCAACAAATCTCTGACTGATATACTTTTTCCGAAACTCAGTTTGGAAAAACTCCCAAGTTACTTGCTCTCGGGGCACAATAGAAGTCAGAGTACTCCACCAATAGTAGGCAGAATCACGTAGCAAGGAGATAGCACACTTTAGACATTCATCGGGTGTACAAGATAGCTCATCGAGTACCCGGATAGTGTTGTCCAGCCAAAATTCAGCTTGCTCGGCATCATCGCTATCCATAGCCTTAAATTCAGTAGCCCCATGTTTTCGGATTCTGTCAACTGGGGGCTTATTTTACCTTATTTGGTCTGTTACCGGTGGTATTGTAGGTGCGGGGGTAGTATTTGTCGGGAATGGAGGTTGTGGAACAACCATATTAGTTCGAATGTATTGGTTAAACCAATCATTCATCACGCTATAGAATGCTTGTCTAGCTTCATCATTCGGATTACTAGCATTAGGTTGAGAGTCTGCCGGCACTGTCCCTTGTGCGGGAGCAGGCGCTACACTCTCAAGATCATCAGCTACCTCTCGGTCACGATCGGGATCCATTACTATAAATAAACACATTTACAATTGTCAGAAATCACCACACTATCAAGTAATCACATAAAATGGCATGTATAGCTAGACCCAAAACATTACGGTAGTCCTAGAATCGACTAAACCGTAGCTCTGATACCAATAAAATGTAACACCCCGAACCCGAGACCGACACCGGAGTCGGACACGAGATGTTAACAAACTTGAAAAAAATTTTTCTAGACACTGCCCAGTCTGAGTACTAGTCGCTTCAAAAATCATATCTTGAGTTTCACAACTCAAAAATCAGTTTTGTGATTTTTCCCTGAAACTAGACTCATGTCCCCACCTATGTATTTTTTTCTAGAATTTTTGGTCGGGCCAATTAGTACAGTTTATTAGTCAAAGTCTCCCATGTTACAGGGGTCGACTACACTGACCTTTTCCCATTACGACTTGGATATCTCTCTGCACAGAGCTTCAATACTGATGCCGTTTGTTTCTATGGAAACTAGACTCAGAGAGGAATCCATACATATATGGTATGACCCCTAATTATCTCTGGTCAATTTATAGTGAATTTCCAAAGGCGGAACAGGGAATCCAGAAACTGTTCTGGCCCTGTTCCACAAGAACCCGAATATCTCTTACTGTACTGTTCCTATGATTGTTTCGTTACTTCCATATGAAAGTAGATTCATCAAGGTTCGATTACATCATTTATTCACTATTTAATTCCACTGCTACGAATTCTTGTGATTTTTCCAATCCACACCACTGCTGCTATCAGCTTCTGTTTTCAAGTAAACCTTACCTAATTTGGGGTTTCATGGACCAACTAGGGCCTTGTCATACATAAGCCCACATATGATCATACTTAGCCATTCCAGTGGCTGATCATTTGCTCAACACTTCCATTCCAACTATAGTTACATCATGAAACCATCTATACATTCATAAACACGAATGGTCTAATGCCATACTCCACTTCTACAAGCCATTTTCGCATGGCTGTACACTTATACATTTCATAAAGTACTCGAAAAACAACAATGGGTAGTCCTATACATGCCATATCAAAATTCAACCAAAATAGTACCCAAAAGAGCCTTTGATAGTGTGGGCGACTTCGACTTCAAGATCCCGAGTCCGATAGCTGGAGAACCAAAAATCTATAAAACAGAGGAGCAATGTAACGAGTAAGCAATTTATGCTTAGTAAGTTTTGAGCAAGGAATTCCAGCATAAACAAAGAATAACACACATTTAGCTAAACGGAATATTTCATAATACGCAATTTACCGATATTAAACTTGCTTCACAACATTAACAACCCTTATGCACATACACAATAGACTAACTTAGCCGAAGGCCGATAGCTCGTTTATCAACTGAGCGAACATTTATTTGTAAGGGCTCGATTAAATTCAACACATACGTAACATATCCCCATATTGGGATGTTTTTCGAGTATTCGCTGGAATTTTACAGCAAGCTCATTCATTACCAAATCACGTACCTTCGGGATTTAACCGGATATAGCTCCTCGTTCAAATGCCTTCGGGACATAGCCCGGTTTTAGTAACTCACACAATGCCTTCGGGACTTAACCCGGATTTGATAACTCGCACGAATGCCTTCGGGACTTAACCCGGATTTAATAACTCGCACGAATGCCTTCGGGACTTAACCCGGATTTAGTATCTCGCACAAAGGCCTTCGGATCTTAGTCCGGATATATTCACTTAGCACAACGCCTTCGGAACTTAGCCCGGACAGCATTCAATTAATCATGCACATCTAACAATAATTCATGGCACATTCATATTTCATTTTCATTTTCGAAACTCAAACACAAGGCACATATTGTCCCTGCACATTCGGCTCAATAGCCACACATAGAGCATGATTTAATCACATCGTAATTTAAGCTCTCTTACTCAAGAACTTACCTCGGGTATTGTCGAACGATTCCGCTAGCTATTCAACCACTTTTTCCTTCCCTTTATCGGTTTTATTTCCCCTTTGCTCTTGAGCTTAATCAAACAAATAAATTGATTTCATCATTTAGGCATCAAAAGATGAACACAAGGCACTTAGCCCATATTTATACATTAGACATTAAAGTCTCATACATGCAAAAATCATGCATCATCACAACATATTAGCTAATTTCTTTCCCCTTGGCCGAATATGCATGTCCATTTTTGGGGTCGATTTCAACACTTAATACACACATATACACACTAGTAAAGCATCCTCCCCCTTTTCATCGATTTAACACATGCATTGCTCATCAACATGCAAAGTTACATTCGGCCTTAGCACACATCTTGCTAGCCGATTCTTCTCCATTTAGCAACCAATGCACACATGTGCTCACACAAAAATGCTAAAAAGGAGGTTCAAGAATCATCAAGCCATCATCACATGCATCATTAACAAGCTTCATATTTTGCTTGCAATGGCATTAACACAACCTCCACCTAGGCCGAATCTTAACTCATCCTCATGCCTCATCACCACAACATCAAACACCAACCAAGAATGATGCATCCATGGTCTAGTGCCAATTCCATCACATAGCAAGATTTAGACCATGGGCCAAGTAGAACTCAAGCTAACAACTAAAACATGCATGCATCTCATGGAACATCATCAAACATACCTTAGCCTAGCTACATGCATGGCCGAATCTCTTCACCTTTCTTCTTCTTTCCTCCTTAAAATTTTTGGCCAAGGATGAACCAATGGATGAGAAAATTTTTCTTTGTTTTTCTTTCTAGTTTCGGCAAGCATGAAGATGAGAAAAGGATGAACAAAATTCTCTCCTTTCTCTTCTTTAGCTCACGGCAATGGGGGGGGGCAACCACACTTTTTTTTTCTTTTGTTTTCCCATTTCTTTATTACCCATACTCCTTATTTTATTCTTCCATTAACAAAACATGTTTCATGACATGTTTTGCCCATCATTCCTTGTCATGGCCGGCCACTACTCATTAGGGGGGGAAATTTGACATGCAAGTCCCCCCTTTTTTCCACATGCACTAATAGGTCCTTACGCATTGACCTATCACATTTTAAAATTTTCTCACATAAGTCCTATTGACTAAATTCACATGCAATTGACTAAATCGAAGCTTGAAATTTTCACACATTCATAATTACATATTCTAGACAATAAATATCACATTCAAACAGTTCGGTGACTCAGTTTAGCGGTCCCGAAACCACTTCCTGACTAGGGTCAACTTTGGGCTGTCACAAGAGGGGACGCTTGATGACAGTTGAAAGAGGAGAGAGAAAAAAAGACCCAAGTGCACTCACCGACTTGCTAGAAACCAGTTACCAATTCGGAGCAGAAAGAAATGAGTAAGAGATGAAGTAGTCGGCTTAGGTTCCAAAAGAAAGAGGGTGCAAAAGAAGCCATTGGGAGAGAAAGAGAGACGAAGAGCAACTTAGAGATGTTTGGCCAAAAGAGAAAGAAAAGGAGAATGCAATAACAAAAAAAGACCCCCAAATGCCAAAATAATAGAAAGACACCTAGAACTCCTAGCACTAATCAGTTCTCTAAAGAAAAGGATCCCCAAAATGCTTACCAAAAACCAAAATGGAGTCATTTAACTCACAAAAGTTGAATTTCGAAAGTGCCCAGTGTTCACAAATGTCCCACTACTCCTTCTCACCCCACTTTTCTTGATTTTCTCCTAAAATCCCTCATCATATCTCTCCTCAACTCCCTCCTACAATCCCTCTATGACCAGTTAAAACTCCACTCCATTCTGTAATGTTTCGCTCAAACTCTACTTCCTCCCATAGCCAACAATAAAAATAATCTCCATTTGCACAAGAAATGATTCGAACCTCAGACCACTAGCACACTTCATACGCCACTTACCACTAGGCTAATAGGCTTTTTATGTCATACTTTACCAAAATAAACTTATAACCCTACTGGCCAAATATAGGGGTTTTATCATCAAAACCCAAAATTTTGTGGAAGCCAGGGCTTGAACCCATGACTTCCCAGACACTTCTAAAGCATACAACCACTAAGTCAAACACTCAATTGTGTCACTTCCTTGCAAAATTAAATATTTATGAGTAGCTTCCAAATTGCTCCCACGCTCAATACCCAATACTTCCAGGCCCAAATTTAAGGCGTTTCATCAAAAGCACGCGGATCTTACCGGTCGGGTCAGACGGATCGAGTAGGCCAAAACGATGTTGTTTTGGACGTTTGAGGCCAGTCCCAAAATGACGCCATTTTGGGGCCCTATATAAGTCATTTTTTTGACAAAAAAATCATTAGCCCTTATTTAAAAAAAATTGAAAATCCTCTCAAAAACTCCCCCTCCCCTCCGATCACTGATCAGGGGTTCGACCATCAACTGTCGCGCTGACCGCCGGTAATCGGCGACGGTACCGCCTCCTGCAGCGTAGGAAAGTTACAAAATTCCTCTTTTCCTCCGGCGATCGAAGCTAGGTGAGTCTTCTACCTTTTGTGTTTTTTATATTATATATGTATATATGCGAAACAGATTTGAAAAAGAGAAAAAAAAGAATAAAAAAAACCTTAGTCTGATTCGATTTCTTCCTCTATGTTTCTTACCTTGTTTTTTTGTGAAATTTTTTGTTTCTTTGTTTTTATTATCTGTGTTTTTTCGTATTCGATCTTGTCTCTAAAAAAATACATTGATGTTTCTCTGACTTTATAGCTGATTTCAATACAAATTTTCTTATTTTTGGGTACTGTCCATTGTCCTTTCTACTGCTGATTTTACAGGTGGTGGTTGGGCGGTGGAGCAGTGGCGGTGGCAGGCTAGGCAGAGGCAGGAATGGCAGTGGCAAGTGGCTGTCAAAGGTTAGGGGCAGCTAGGGTTTCTTTTTTTTCTAATTGTTAGTTTTGGGTTTAGTTGGCCTTGATTTTTGGGTTTGGTTTTGTGTTTGATTTGTAAAATGGATTGTTTGTTGGCCCGGGAAAATTACGCTTATTACAATTCAGTTTTGGATTGTAATGTTTCTTTAAACTGTGGTTTGGGATTGTTCGAGATTTTGGGGTTTTTCATGCATACATGACACGCATATTTGGTATAGATACATGGTTTTTATAAATATGTTGAAATGGACTATGCATGATATATGGCTAAATTAATAATTTGACTAGTAATGGTACATTACCGTTGCTAAGAAGATAACAAAATGGTTTTTCGAAGGCAACCTCGATAGTTGGGTATTATAAAAATTCACCTAATTCACTAATTCAACCTAAACATGGTTGGAATAAGGAAATTAACAATTTTCCAAAGCTAAAAATAGAAACCACGGTTTTATAAAAGGGAGTACTTGAAGGTTTTTAACTATCGTTAGGGTAGGTTCGGCACTAAGGTGTCCAATGTGGCCTTCACGATTCGATCATAATGTCTAGGTCAGGTTTGGGAGGTTCCACATACCTATATCTGAAATAGTCATTAATAAAGGATATGTAATACTCGTAACCACCTCTTGCACTAACGCTCATAGGGCCACATACGTCAATGTGCACAAGTTCTAGGGTTTTTTGGTCGTTGTTTCTTTTGCATTAAAATATCTCTTAGTCATATGACCTTTCAAGCAATATTCACATTATGGAAGATCAAATTCTTTAAATGAAAACCATGATGTGTATCGGTTCGGTGGGTCAATATTAATATCCCTACATGATGTGTATCGGGAGGCGGAGTTAATGTGTAACAGTTGGATTATTGGGGTGGGTTGCACTGCATTGCATTGCATGTATGATTTAATGGTGATTGATGAATGCTTATTACTCGTTGAGGGTTATACACACTGAGTTTTCAAAAACTCACCCCCTCTTTTATTTTTCTCAAGTGATGCTCAATAGAAGGTTCGATGTTTGGAGGGACTCGGAGGTGGCCAGTTAGCAAGACGACTTGGACTTGTTTGTTTTAAAAAACATATAGTTTCTTGTTTATTAAGTAATTTCAAACTGGAATGTAATAAGGCCTTCCCTTTTATTATCATTTGGATTGTTACTTTTATGCGTTGTAATTATGAGAAGTTGAACATGGGTTTCCTAAATCATAGTTTGTTTTTCTACGTTTCCGCAACTAAATTTTAAAATGATAGGTTTTCATAAATCATATGTTTTAAACAAGCTTTTGCGATTGAAAGAGAGTTTTTATAAGGTAATTAAGGTTTTCAAATTTAAAGAAGGGTTTTCAATGAAAACAAGGTTTTCGCTAAAACACTTCAATGTGATGCACCATATTCGGCCATAACATCCGAGCCGGCTTTGGGGTGTTACACAGAGTAAGCAATCTTAGCTTAGTAAGTCATAAGCAAATATTAACTCAATAACAATAATAATTTAAAAAGACATAACCAAACCATACTTGTAAATTCAAATATCCACATATAACTAAATATGAATTAAGTTTTGTCCAAACATGCATTTGTTCTTTATCCAAAATCATCTTTCATACTCAATATCAATAAAAATTTCACTTGACCGAATACATACTATCATAATACATTTATACATTTCACATTTCCTTAGTCTCTAGTCATAATTTCACATTCAATTACCATATAGACAAATGCACATATAAACTTTGGCATAAGTATGAAATTCACATTTCCATATCATACATATATATATCATTAAACCGAATATGACCAATCATATATTTAAACATATGGTTTCATTCACTTCATTCATAGCTCAATTCTTAATTCAAATATTATCTCAATGGCATTGATAATTTATTAAGGCATAACCAAGCCATACTTATGAAATTTAATTACCAAACATTTATCTATACATAGATTATAACATTTCCAAACACACATTGATTCATTAACATGTTTAATATCACATAGACCTTATTTTGCCGAATATATATACTTCCCTATAAACACGTTTAAGGTTCACATTTCAAATACCTACTAATCGAATGCACATAAATCCTTTAATATCAATATGAATTTCACATTTCAATTTATTCTTCATGTAATATTAGGTCGAATATAAGCTCAAAAATCAAACATTAATATCACATACTTATACATTAATCCACATATAGATTTACATATACACAACCACTACCATTAACGTTATTTATAACTTGTATCACATATCAAATAATCAACTTAACTTATTTCTGAAAAGGTAATAAATTATCACGTACCTGTTCACTTTAACTTGTTTCCACATTCATTTGTAACTTATCCTTACCCGTTGAACCATTCGGAATTAAAAAGGATACTCGGATTATAACACATATCGTAAAATGCCAACGTCCCAGATGTGGTCTTACATGAAATCAAATGTCGATGCCACTATCCCATATAGGGTCTTACACAAATCAAAATTAAGATGCCAATGTCTCGGACATGGTCTTACTCAAAATCACATATCGATGCCAATGTCCCAGACGTGGTCTTAACACATATCGAAAATCCTATGTCATGACATATGTATCCTAGCTATTCCAAAGGTTTGTACGGGGCTTTTCAGACGTCGAATCTTGGTCGAATCGAATCGTAAACATAGTTCCCAAGTGTACACATATTTTTATTAAAAAAAATAACTATGCTTATTTTGTAACACCCCTTACTACTAAACTTTCCAACAATTTCATCCATGTCCAATTTTTGTCCATAGACTTAGAAATTGGTCAAATTGCTATTTAAGACCTCCTTATTAATATTCCAAAGCAATTTCATACTAACAACTCCTAGAATGCAAATTTTTTAACTTATTCAATTTAGTCCCTAACTTCAAATTAAACACTTTATGCATAGAATTTCTTCACGAAATTTTCACACAATCATGAAATCATATCATAGACCTCAAAATAATCATAAAATAATTATTTTTATCTCGGATTTGTGGTCACAAAACCACTATTCTGATTAGGCCCTAATTCGGGATATTACATATTTGCTTATAAACTTACCTCGGACAACGATAATCGGAATAGGATGATTAATTGACGATTTTAGTTTTCCTCTAATCCAAATCTGATTTCTTTGGTTCTTGATCTAAATGTATTCAAAATAAACTAATTCAATATAATTTCATTCAATTTAATTCAAAAACACATAAATGGACAAATTACCATTTTACCCCTGACATTTACACTTTTTACAATTTAGTCCTTATTGCACAAAACACAAAATACAAAAAATTCCAGCATACCATGTTGAGCTGAATTTTACCCACTCTCAAACAAATCCATATATTTCATTTATTTCAAATTTTAGTCCTTCAAATTATTATTTTTTTAATTTAGTTCTAATTACTCAAAATCATCAAAAACTCCAATACAAAACATGTTAATCTAAAACATATCTTTCATATTTCATCATCAAACAACAAAAATCACAAACTTTGAACAATGACATAACTCAAAATATTCACCAAAATAAAAAATTCAAGCATGGGTCTTGTAGATAAATTAGCAATGATCTCAAAAACGTAAAAATTATCGAAAATCGAGCTAGTTACATACCTTGATTGAGCTTAGCAATGGCCGAACATGAGAAAACCTTTTTCTTTCTCTTTTATTTATACATTTGGTGGTGAAGAAATAAATGACAAATGCTTGTTTAATTTTATTATAACATATATTATTATAATAACATTTTATTAAATATTTACTAATAAAACCTTAATGATTTAATATAACAACTTAGTAATGCATTCCATTACCGTCCATTCATTTATTAAATGGCATAATTGCAACATAAATACTTTAAAATATGAAGACATTCAATTTGGTCCTTACACATTAAACCATCAGATTTTTATTTTACGCGATTAAGTCCTTTTATTTAATCGGGCACTCTAACGACCAAATTAAATCACGAAAATTTCACACATATAAATTCACACCTAATAAACACTGAAAATAGTTTTTAAATATTTTTCTGACTCGAATTCGTAGTCCCTAAACTACCGGTCCGAATAGGGCCTAAATCGAGTTGTTACAACTCTCCCCCCTTAGGGATTTTCGTCCCCAAAAATCTTACCAGAAAGTAGATTAAGGATTTTCTTCCACACAGTACATTTCAAAATTTTACATTGCTTCGGATTTCAAATCTATTTAATCTCACAATTAAGATTTTGATCTGTTTTCTACTATATGTCATATCAAACTGAAACTGCTTGTAACTGTATTGAATTACTTCCATTTTCTACTCAATTCCTCTGATGAAATTAATTCCATGGATCATCTTCTCACAAAGTTCAATCTCGAAACAATGGAGTTCGGTAATTAGAACCATCAATAGTCTTTCTTTATTGCTTTCAAACTCTTAAACACAATGTCAAATAAATATTTCAAGAATTTGAATTGTGTTTCTCGATTTCAAGTCAATCTCATACTCATAGATTAATGTAATTTCTTCCCGAATCACAATATGAGTTTCATATCTCAATTCAAAACAATGATGACTGGCACCAGGTGCAGACTTATCAACACAGGAATGGATCACTCAACTGTTTTATCAAAAGAGAAAATCTAAACGTATAGAGAGATTTCTTCAAGCAATTAATAATAATTCAGATCACTCTATCATTTTCAATGATAAGAATAATCCCAATTCAAATTTCATCAAAATTTTATTTCATTACTACTCAAATGTCAACTCATGCTGAAATAGTCCCGAATGAACAGAAAATTTATCACTGCGAGAATACCTGTAGCAGTTGTTGTACAATCTCAGAACTTCTCAGTAACCAATCATTGATCTAAAATTCTGAATCAGAAACCCATTTACGTTAAATCCCTTTTAACTTACAAACTCAAAAGTTTTCGATAATTCAAACTATCTTTGATGTGCCAAGTTCAGATCTCACCCTGCAATATCAAATATTAACTCAAGGTCTTTTAAAAGTTCAGGCCATTTTTACTATTCCCAAATTCAGATCTTTCTCTGACATTAAACATTTTAAATTCTTATAATCATTGAATATGTCACTTAACACTTTTCATGTAGCTTTAACTGTATAGAATCACAAGATATTTCTGCATACTATTTCATTAGAACACACTTCAAACCGTTCATTAACGTATGACTGAAAATCATAAACTCTTTATTCACCTAAAATTGAATTAGATATGACATTTCAGTTGATTTATAAACGGTAATTTATACATATTTTTATCCCATGCTTAGCACATTTATGGATGATTTCTCCTCGGATTTGGTGAATTTGATGCTCCTAATCCTTTAATTTCATGTTTTATACTTAGGTGAGCATAGGAGAGTAAAAAAAGTGAGAAACAGTCCGAAAACGGAGAAAATGGACCTACATGGGAAATCAACATGGCCTGGATTTCCTTACACAGGTAGACTACACACCTATGCCTATTTAATAGCCTTGACCACGGGCTGGAGCAATCGCACACGGGCGTGTCCCTGTCAAGCCCAAGTATAGTCCTATTCAGAAAAGGCCACTTTTGAGGGCTCTTAGGCATTCAAAAGCCTATTTAAACACCTGAGGAGGCACTTAGAACACACACAGGGAGGAGGACGCAAGGAATTACTCAAGGGAAGCCGACTGATCCATCTCAGAAGCCGAATTTATCGTTAAGACTGAAGATCTCCCTTCAATTTCCATTCAGGGGTTTTGGGTTTTCTTTATGTTTTGTATTCATTATTTTTCTGAGTTGTTTTCTTTTATAATTATCAAATAAACCCCCTAAATACCTAAGGGGAATGAAACCTAAGACGGATCTTGTTATTATTATCTGAATTGTATGACAAATATTTGACTTGTTCTTAATCATGTGCTTTTAATTCTTGTCTTAATATTCCAAGATATTGATTCAAGTTAATGCGCTTATTAAAAGGAGAAAAAGTCTCTGTCTAAGAGTAAATTTGTCATAATTAAGCGGAGTTGATTGCACACCTAGAGACAGGGTGACAAGATTTTTTCGGAATAAGGTGAAACCTAATAAGGGGATCCATAGATCGAGTTAACGCAACACTAGGGCGTTAATTAGAAAGAGATTTTAATTAATCAACCTAGGGTTAGACGTTATTAGTCTCGAGAGAGATAATAATATAACTTATGGATTTTTACGGATCAAGACAAATGAATAAATCGTCTGATTCAGAGTCAAATGACAAGTGAAGTCTAGGTGGATTTTTCCTTGGGTATTGTCTTAATCAATCGAATTTTCCCAAAAGCTTTTTTCAATTTCTCTTCATGCACTCTTAGTTTAGTTAATTAGTTTATATAAACAAATCCCTTAATTTTTAGGCTAGAAAATAAAAAGAAAGTAATTACTAGTACTCTTGGTTCTTTTGGGTTCGACAATCTGGTCTTGCTAAAGCTATACTACTGTTCGATAGGTACACTTGCCTTCATCGTGATAATAGTTAATTTCAAGAACGATTAATTATAAATATTTAAAACTTGTCGCGAATATCACGTATCAAGTTTTTGGCGCCGTTGCCGGGGGACTAAGCTCTTATGAACACTCGATTTTTATTACTTTAGCTATTTTACTCTCATTGCAGTTTATTTTTAGTTTAATTTCATTTTTATAACTTTTCTTTTATTCTGTTTTGATAGGTTTTTCTAGTTTATGACCAGAAGAAACCCGTTAGGACCATTACTGTTTGACAGTAAGATCGATCGTACAATTCGCAAAAACTGAAGAGAAATAAGGTGAACCCTAGGATACACAGAGGAAAAGCAAGAGGAAAATATTCACACTACAACCGAGGAGATGGATGAAAACCAATAAAATCTACTACCTCCTACGATTGCTGCTAATCAGAATCCTGCTCCGCGTACTATGTATGATTATGCTAAACCTTTTTTAATAGGAACTAAATCGAGCATAATTTTGAACTGAAACCTAACACCATTCAAATGATCCAACAGTTTGTTCAGCTTGATGGTTTGTAGGACGAGGACCCAAACGCTTATTTGGCGAATTTCTTAGACTTTTGCGACATTTTTAAAATCAATGGCGTTTCTGATGATGCCATTCATCTTTGGTTATTCCCTTTTTCATTGAAGAACAAAGCTAAATAGTGGTTGACCTCGTTATCACGAGGGTCAACCACTACTTGGGAACAAATAACCGAAAATTTTTTATTAAAATATTTTCCGCCGGCTAAAACAACCAAATTACGTAATGATATCTCTTTTTTTGTGTAGATGGATTTAGAAACACTGTATGATGCATGAGAGAGATACAAGGACCTTTTAAGAAGATGCCCTCACCATGGGTTACCACTTTGGCTACAGGTTCAAACATTTCACAATGGCCTGAATCCTTCGACTAGACAGATGATTGACGCAGTTGCTGGGGGAACTATCAATAATAAGACACTTGAGGATGCTTATGAATTTATAGAAGAGATGTCACTGAATAATTATCAGTGGCAAGTCATGAGAACAAAACCAACGAAAATAGCTGGCGTTTTTAACGTCGATTCGGTCACCAAGCTCTCTAATCAGGTAGAACTTTTGAATAGAAAAATTGACGGTTTTCTTGGTTCTTCACAGGTTTACCTAGTAATGCAGTGCGAAGGAAGTAGAGGTGGATCCAGAAATTCAGAATACCCACCCTATGGCCACAACATAGAGAACGAGCAGTTAAATTACATGGGTAATAATCCTCGATCTCAAAATAATCCTTATAGTAACACTTACAATGCAGGTTGGAAGAACTACCCAAATTTTGCATGGGGAGACCAAGGAAATTAGAGACCACCACCACCTCTAGGCTTCCAACAACCACCCTACCAACAAGAGAAAAAATCGAACCTTGAAGAGATGCTAACAAAATTCATCTCGGTGTCAGAAACTCATTTTTAGAATACCGAGACAGCATTAAAAATCAACAAGCGTCGATCCAAGGGCTTGAAACTCAGATAGGACAGCTCACCAAATTAATATCCAAAGGACCACAAGGTAGCTTACCGAGTAACACTGAATCTAACCCAAGGGAACAACTCAACGCAATTACCATTCAAGATGAGGAAGGATTAGTTGCACCTGAACCAAAACCGAGGCAAGAGACTGTGGTAAGTAAAGGTAAAGGTGAGGTGGACCACAATGACCAAAAACAGGTAAGTAAAGATTACAAACCATGTGTACCATACCCAAATGCGACAAGGAAAGACCACTCAGATGAACAATTTGGTAAATTCCTTAAACATTTAAAGAAATTACATATTAACTTACCGTTTATTGAAGCTTTTTCGTAGATGCCGAATGTAGTCAAATTCTTAAAAAAGCTTTTAACAAATAAATGAAAGCTGGATGAGGCGTCACATGTGGAACTAAATGCGGTTTGCTCAGCCATACTACAGAATAAGCTGGCCAACAAATTAAAAGATCCAGGGAGTTTTACAATTCCTTTTTTAATTGGTAGCTTAGATGATAATAATGCTTTGGCTGATTTAGGGGCTAGTATTAATGTCATGCCTTATAAAATGTTTAAACAACTACGTCTTGGGAAACCCAAACAAACTAGGATGAGTATTCAATTAGCTGATAAAACAATCAGATTTCCTAGGGGTATTATTGAAGATGTACTTGTTAAAATTGACAAATTTATATTCCTAATTGATTTCGTTGTTCTAGACATAAATGAGGATAGTAACGTTCCTTTAATTTTAGGGAGGCCCTTTTTAGCAACTGCTGGAGCAATAATTGATGTTAGCACAGGTGAACTCACTCTTCGTATGGGAAACGAAACAATCACCCTTCAAGCTCGTAATTCATGTAACACATCGAAAATTGAAGGTGGTTGTATATATCATACTATAAAAACTGATCATGTGGTGAAACCTTCTTGGCAGGAAACACGTTCAAAGAACACACTTGAGCCATGTTCGAATAACGACAAAGGACCTATCTATGAAGAAAAAGGGCTACAAATTGAGGAACTAGATGAATGGTGGACACACAAATCGAGGACACATGATAAACCAAAACCTTGCCATGACGAGCTCAATATCTCACCAAATCAACTTAAGGTTGGAGACAAAGTACTAGTAGTGCAGCAGACCCTCGTATTGCCACTTCTGAACCTAACGGAGCACGGTACTTAGTATTTTCCCATATGGTACAGTCGAGGTAATTCATCCCAAATTTGGCGCTTTTAATGTAAACAGTACTCGTCTTAAACCTTATGTTAATAAAATTGATAGCAGGGATGAGGAGTGTAAACTCCTCGCACCACCATGGCCATGCAATAGAAAGGTAAGTCAAGCTTAGACTATAAATAAGCGCTTCTCGGGAGGCAACCCGAGAACTAATGATGTTAACTTCTTTAAAATTTTAGTTTTTGACATCTAATCACTAACTGGGTTGTTGAAACACAGGTTTTCTAATCCACACCGCTGGGAACACGGGCATGCTTTAGGTTATGCTCACACCACGGGAGGAGACATGGCCGTGTGAAAACAGGGCAAAATTTTTCCTTAACACGGGATGCGATAAGTTACCATGGCCGTGAGACATGGCCATGGGCGAGTCTGTCAAACCAACACAGGCGTGCAACACGCTCGTGTCGATAACTTGTGCTTGAAACTGAGAAATTAGCACAGGCGTCCGACACTCCCGTGCCCATCAACCATGCTTAAGACTTATAAGATACCACCAGCGTGGACATCCATACACGGGCGTGAGAGAAGTGAACGAAGCAAAACACGGTCGTGCGACATAACCGTGGGCACCTACATGCCCAAGGAACACGGGCGTGGGCTGAATGCCAAACGCGCCCAAATTTAAAAATCGCGAAAGACACGGGCAAAAATTATGGCACACGGGCGTGCCACATGGTCGTGTGCCCCAAAATCTATATATATCCCTCACTATTCATCACCCTCTTCCCCAAAATCCCTAACCCTAACTGCTACAACTTCACACGCCCTGCCTGCCACGCCCGTGCGCTTACTATAGAACCACTTTCGATGACCCAAAGCTCCTCCCTCTTGCGTTTGTTCATTTTTTTCCCTCTATTCTCTTCATTCTTTTACTTATTTCATGATATTTTGTTTTATTTTGAGTAAATAATCATGGTTGTAATGATAGAATACTTATGCTCTTTGTTAAGAAATTTGTCATCTTAGTCAATATATTTTGTTACATTCATCCATTTTTCTTGTTTCCCTAGATTTCTTGCTTACCCACACCATATTTAGTACTAATTAAACCCACATGCATTCATTCACTATATATTTCCATTAGCATTACTCTCGTAGTCCTATTCATAATAATCACTTGATATATCTTCTTTGGTTGTTTTAGTATATTTTTCATCTAGTACGTGAGCTCCATGAAATATTCTTATTCAGTTTTAACACGCGTACATTCTTGGGGAATATTTAACTTTGACTTTTCATTGCAGGTATACAATGTCAACCTCACGTGGTAAGAAGACCGTTGTCCCCGCCTTGAAGAAGAGGAAAGGAGCAGCGTCATCCTTGAGTCCTACCGCGGAGATTAGGCACCCGTTCCTCCAGTTCCCCTTGGGACCCCAGGAGGAACTATTTCAGATATTACAGGCCGAACCTCTAGGTATAGGCCGTTGCATTGACTGGGCCACACTTGAACAAATTCAAATGGCTGAATCAGTCCAAGCCCTCCTGATGACTGACCCGTGAGGGCTTTTCTTTGAGATCATCGAGCCGACGTACCTCGAGCTCACAATGGAACTCTACTCAACCTTCCATCTTCAGGTCGTCATGACAAACTTCGACAATCCTGGAATGGTCCAGTTCCACCTTGGTGGTCTAGTGCGCCAGTTGAGTGTACCAAATTTTGGAATTGGACTAGGACTATACAAAGAGGAGTTCATGGACTACAATGAACTAGACACCCTTCATCGCCACATCCACTACTCTCCCTCAAAGTGCTGGAAGGACCTCGTCCCTGCCTCGGCCACCTATGATCCTAAGCCGCTTTAAGGCATCAGCCCTCGCCCCATCCTTGCGATACCTACACGCCATCTTGGCCTACACTCTGACAGGACGACAAGAGAGCACCAGCATCGTCAACACTCAAGACGCCTATTTCTTATGGAGTATGGAGAATGGGCACGTCCTCGACCTTGCCTATTTTGTTGCCCTCGCCATCCGCCATCAGACGGAGCGGCATAGGAGAGGAGTCATCTCTATCGGACCCTATGTGAATCGATTGGCTCAGGACTTTGGGCTCCTCAACAAAGTAGTACAATCATCCTCCCTCACTCTCATTGGTCAGATGTCCCCACAGGGCATCTCGAGCATGCTACATATGAGGATGATCGAGAAACGATGTAGAACCTACCCTCCTCAGTACCGCCTCGTCCAGTCCATCGAGGAGGAGAACCCAGAGGACATTACTGATGATGTCCCTCCACGTCATGAAGACCCACCGTCTCAGCCACCACCCATCCATCATCTAGTTCATGCGGCGGCTTCATACTCTGGCATCTCTGAGCGCCTTACTCGATTTGAACAGCAGTTTTTCAGTGCTTTGATCACATTAATGCCACTCTTCATCAGATTTATCAGCACCTTCACATCTCATCGTCACCACCACCTCGCGAACCATCTGGCGATGACAATGTTTAAAGATTTTTTATTTTTTATTTTTATTTCCACTTTTATTTTTATTTATCTTTTTAAGTACTTTTTATTTTATTTTCCTTTAATATAATTTTAATTTTAGGTTTTATAATTTTTATTGAATAATTTATAGTTTCGACTATTTCATTACGAGTAATTATGTTTCCTTATATTTCCTAAAGAGTTTTTGATTTTATCATAGTTATAAAGAGCTCCAAAGCTCATAATCACTTAGGGACTAAAAACTCCATTGGAAAAGGTTCTCCACAACTGCGATGTCCTACTCGACCACGACCATAGCTTCTACCAGATATAATATTCTTTTGGCGCAGGCCTTACGGACTAATGAACCTCTACCACCACTGGAGTATCCTCCTCCACTCTTATCATTGCCTTGGCCGATTATTCTCCATAACTCCAATTCAAGGAGTTCATTCATCATTCAGGAAGTTTCTTTTCTCTCTTTATCTTATGATTATAGATCTATATTTTTCAATATATTTACCTTTGTACATTGAGGGCAATGTACATCTTAAGTGTGGGGGGTCTTTTATATCATTATCAGAAATCGCTGAATTTTGTCTTGTTCTCATGTGATCTTCTCATACCACTATTAGAATGAATTTTGATTAATTTATGATTTTTATTGATATGTCTTAAATTAAAACATAGGCATTTATACATTAATCGTTTAAACTTTAAGACATTAGAGAATCAAGCATGATAACTTGATTTTTGAGAATTAAAAATTTTTAGGTTGTTTCCCCAAGTTTAGATATTATCTTGAGTTGAAATTCACAAGTTTAAACATCAAAAAGCCATAATTTTTGTGAGATCTTGAGCCTTTGGAGCATATGTTATCATGCTCACTTTTATTATGAGTATGTCAGTATTGATTTGTTATTCTAGAACTTGCTTGATTATGCATGTTAAGACCACACCATTTGATTTGATATGTCGAGATGATAAAGACACTTAGGTTTAACCCACTCACTCCACAAAAGCCTACCTTCATAATTAACCCTTAGTGAACCCCTTTGAGCCTAATGAGCCATTAATTGATTTACCCTCAATATTAACCTATAACCCATTATTGTTGAAATCCCCTATTTGATCCCTATTTTTGTCGAGATTTGATTTGAATTAATTGCTTACCTATGTTTTATTCTTCGTTGCAATAATTAAGTTCTATGTTATTTGACTTGTTCTTAAAATAAATAAATAAATAATACTTACATACATATTAGTAGTAATTCGTTGTTTTTGAGCTTGAGTGTTAATTCCATTTTTTTGATAAGAAGCTCACTTGTATTCAATTGGTAATTAGTTATTTTTCTAGTTAGGTGATTTTTTTTCAATTCAATCTCAATTCTAACATTTTCTTTCAGCTTGTGACCACACCCCCTAACCAAAGCCACATTACAACCCTCTAAAGACCTTTTGATTGATGTATAATCTCAATATATAGTGGTAGAGATTTGATTTCATGCAAGCCTATGGTAATAACTTTTCATATTGATTAATGAGTGCTTCATTTATTGTCCTTAAACAGCTTGAGTGATTTGAGTGAATCTTTAGGGAGGATTTTAAACTCTGTGATATTTTGAATCAAAGATAATCACTTAGATGAGGGGAGACACCTATGTTTTCGTGATAAAATGCTCAACTTGGAATGTTTGAAACTTTGATATTCTTCTAGTTGAATTCTCAATGTATGATTACTTATGATTTATTTTGAGATATTATTGATAGAGATTATATATTGAAAAGAATTTATTTTGATTGTGAGTTGAGGATTTTGCTTAAGGACAAGCAAACGCTTAAGTGTGGGGGTATTTGATAAACCGTAATTTATACATATTTTTTATCCCATGCTTAGCACATTTATGGATGATTTCTCCTTAGATTTGGTGAATTTGATGCTCCTAATCCTTTAATTTCATGTTTTATACTTAAGTGAGCATAGGAGAGTAAAAAAAGCGAGAAACGGGCCGAAAATGGAGAAAATGGTCCCACATGGGAAATCAACACTGCTTGGACTTCCTTACACGAGTAGGCTACACGCCCGTGCCTACTTAACAGCCTTGACCATAGGCTGGAGCAATCGCACACGGGTGTGTCACATGAGCGTGTCCCTGTCAAGCCCAATTATAGTCCTATTCTGAAAAGGCCACTTTTGAGGGATCTTAGGCATTCAAAAGCCTATTTAAACACCTGAGGAGGCACTTAGAACACACACAGTGAGAAGGAGGCAAGGAATTACTCAAGGGAAGTCGATTGATCCATCTTAGAAGCCGGATTCATCGTCAAGACTAAAGATCTCCCTTTAATTTCCATTCAGGGGTTTTGGGTTTTCTTTATGTTTTGTATTCATTATTCTTCTGAGATGTTTTCTTTTATAATTATGAACTAAACCCCCTAAATACCTAAGGGGAATGAAACCTAAGACGGATCTTGTTATTATTATCTGAATTGTAGATAAATATTTGACTTGTTCTTAATTATGTGCTCTTAATTCTTGTCTTAATATTTCATGATATTGATTCAAGTTTATGCGCTTATTCAGAGGAGAAAAAGTCCCTGTCTAAGAGTAAATTTGTCATAATTAAGCAGAGTTGATTGCATGCCTAGAGATAGGGTGACACTTATACTTTCAGAGTTTATCTCTAGTCCGGTGAATAAATTCAAAGACATATAACCTAATCATCCTTTCAATCAATTAATTCAAATCAAACTAAACCAATGAATCAATCATTTCAAAGAAATCTTTTCTTCTTATTAGAAGGTTAACTTCAGACATATCATTATATAGATTTGATCTTGATCTTCTATCATTTTCACTTTTACTGATGTCGAATCTTTCTCGAGAACTAGAAAAGAGTTTATAATAAAGCTGTCTCATATATTAATCATTGAAGCTCTGAATTATGCTGAAGTCATTTTAATCAAATAAAAATCATTGAGCCTTAATAAGAACGATATCTCAACTCTATAAACAAATATTATCCTAGCTGTTAATGAAGCATTTGAACACAGAAGAGAATCAAATATGGTTTAAATAGCAACCAATGCAGAAACACAACTTCTATAACTCTGATAACGGTACTGCAGTACTCCAAATTTCAGAATAGAAATTTTAATTATAATAGATATAGTCATCTCTTTTAAATAGAGATCTCTTGTAGATAATCACATAGAATCATAAGAAAACCAGGATAGCGAAATTTCAACGCTTGAAGCTACACAGAATATTTGACCACAATCTATATAGAATAATATCAATTCTGATGATATCCTATAAAATGTTCAGAAAGAATAATGTCACTCATAAATACCGAAATCCATAATATCAGAAGCAATATAATCTTCACGTATATTCAACAGAACAATAGCCAATAGAAATAAATTATTAATATCATACAGATTTTACCGTCAACTTACATATTCACACGGGGAATAATATGCCATAGAAAGATAGAACAATGTCAAACATAACCCAAACAGACCAACGATGCTTTCATTTATTAGTATCTTTAGCTAATGTTCTCATATGATAAGAATTCCTTTCATAATTAAAGAGTCACCTATACTTTTTGAGGTAAATATACACATAGAATACCTAGAAAAAGTCATAATAACTGCCCGATTATCACTACTACACTCAGCTATCAATACAATTCAAACACTATTCAACTGTCTAATTCTGTCATCAGAAATTTTCACATTATCTTTTCACTAACAGAAATCAGTTCAAAAAAGCTTCGAGTTGATACTTTCTTTAGATAACATATCTGAATCAGTTATTTAATCGAAGTTAACTTCTTCTGTAACAATGACTTTGCATAATCTGAATAGTCTTCAAAACTATGCAATATCTCTTTTAATACTGCCTTTATTTACTGATTCATTCACTTTTCTGACCATATTATTAATCTTCCGAACACAGACTTCTGTAACTCTAAATCATGATTTTATTTAACTCAAATTTTATAGATTCCATTATAACCTTTCACTAATAAGGGGTTGAGGTAGTAAAGCCTCAAATTTAACTTGCACATAAATGTACATAACACATACTTTCACAAATAACCAGTTCATTTCTAATTTCACATTCTCAAAACATTTAATAAACATTTTCTTTTAATCACTTTTTCTCTTAACACATAATTCATATGCCAACTCAAATCACTAATTCATAATTGAAATTTTCATATAGCATCATAACTCAAATGTCATAACTCGTATACTCATATAATTATAACATTTATCAATAACTAAAATGTCATATACTTTAACCCATACCTTTAGGAGTGTCAACTCATCACATGTATATTTTGATTCAAACATTTGAATACACATTCTATACTATTAGAATCAGCTCGGTTGGAAGACATATCTGTCTTATCAAAACAATTTTTTCGTCAGAGTCGCGAGATATCACACTATCGCGAGTTAAATATGGCAAGTATAGCTAGACTCACATACGCTATGGTAGTCCTAGAATCGACTAAACCATAGCTCTGATAGCAATAAAATGTAACACCCCTAACCCATATCTGTCGCCGGAAAGGGGTTACGAGGTATTACCGGACGAAACATAACTTCTGAATAATTATATGCATAATTTTATTGAAACTCTTAAAACATATAATTATTAATATAAATAAAGCTAAATTAATCTCTTTTCAAATCATATTGAGGTACTTTCTAAACACATAATCAGATTTATAATTCATAAATGTTTGAATTAAGTGACCCGAATTCTTATTTAAAAAAATACGATGGAAAATAAAATAAAAGTAAAATCCATATAGAACTAGACTTCTTTTATTTTATTTTAGAATAAGGTTTTTAAACCTTATTAAACTCCATCTATTTTATATTGATTAGGATAAGGTGTTTCAATCCTACTAGAATATGGCTTTACAAGCCTATAAATAGGCATAGTCTATTCCTCTTGTATTGAATTCAATTTTTTGACATAGTGAATTTTCTTCTCCTCTGCCCGTGATTTTTTCCCGAAAGGGTTTCCACGTAAAATTTGTGTGTTCTTTATTTTTTATTTTTTATTTTTATGTTCACAATAAACAATAAGCACCGAACATATCATTTGATCACATTGCATTTGTTCATACCATAAATATAATATAATACTACAATCTATAAACACATATATAAGACATAATAAATAAAGATATTCAAACACATCTCATTTTTGGCAAATTCCATTTGGCACCATTTAGAAAATAACAAACTTAATTCCTTATAACATAAAGTACTATTCATTTTGTCACTTTACAAAACCTCAGTTGAATATAGTAATGCATATTTCAATCTCCACTTTTATCTTATTAAATCCCTTTGCAAGCGTATATTCTTACATAGAACTAATTCCAAACATTATCCAAAATTTTCATATCACATTAAGAACAATAGAACTATGTATTTGCAATGTAACAAACTTCATATTCAAGACCAATTCAACAAATACATATTCAATTAAGCACATACAATTATATATAAATCAACCCATCACTTCATATTCTTATATGTATATATATATACAAATACCAAATTGTGATTAATTTACCAACATAATTCTTATCCATTTCTTTACTTGAAAGAATTTTAATAAGCTAACACATCCATTATATATAAATATCATGTCTTAAACATATATCTCTTACGCGACAATAATTATTAATAAACTAACATAATTTGAAAACACAAAACAAAGCATCCAAATTTACTATTCAAATGGTCAAAAGCCAAATACAATAGCCGAATATAAACAAGTTAAATTCATATGCTTTAAAATACATATAGGAATTATACTTTTTCCAAATCACAAGACCATATTAAGTCATTTTATATTCGGCTATTTAATGAAAGTACACTATAAATCAAATTTTATACCTATCATTATAAAACCAAAGTTTTAACCATATATGCACAAAATCCCATTTCTCAATAAAACCAAATACAAGAAATATTTGAATGAATAAAATCATGAGTAAAATATCAAACATAATCATACTTATATATACCAAAACCAAATCAGCCAAAACCACAACCAACCATAATCATCAAGCCAAAGCATAAATTCCAAGATTAACAAAATGGACAAGCCATTTTCGCATGGCTTATAGATATATATACAACTTCAACCATATTCGAAAAATAGTATAGCCTATACATGCCATAGGTTTCTAATTCAACTTTTAAAAGTACCGAAAGTAGTCGATAGTGTGATAGACTTCGCTAACGATCCATGAGCCTGCAACTAGTCTCCAAAATGTATAAATAGAAGTAAAAATACACTCACAAAGTAAGCTATCTTAGCTTAGTAAGTCATAAGCAAATATTAACTCAATAACAACAATAATCTAATAAGACATAACCAAACCATACTTGTAAATTCAAAACATGAATTAAGTTTTGTCCAAACATGCATTCTTTCTTTATCCAAAATCATCTTTCATACTTAATATCAATAAAAATTTCACTTGACCGAATACATACTATCATAATACATTTATACAATTCACATTTCCTTAGTCATAATTTCACATTCAATTACCATATAGACAAATGCACATATAAACTTTGGCATAAGTATGAAATTCACAGTTCCATATCATACATATATGTATATCATTAAACCGAATATGACCAATCATATACATAAAGATATGGTTTCATTCACTTCATTCATAGCTCAATTCTTAATTCAAATATTATCTCAATGGCATTGATAATTTATTAAGGCATAACCAAGCCATACTTATGAAATTTAATTACCAAACATTTATCTATAGATAAATTATACCATTTCCAAACACACATTGATTCATTAACATGTTTAATATCACATAGATCTTATTTTTCCGAATATATATACTTCCCTATAAACACGTTCAAGGTTCACATTTCAAATGCCTAATAATCGAATACACATAAATCCTTTAATATCAATATGAATTTCACATTTCAATTTATTCCTCATGTAACATTAGGCCGAGTATAAGCTCAAAAATCAAACATTAATATCACATACTTATACATTAATCCACATATTGAGTTTCATATACATAATCACTACCATTAACGTCATTTGTAACTTGTATCACATATTAAATAATCAACTTATTTTATTTCCAAAAAGGTAATAAATTGTCACATACCTGTTCACTTTAACTTGTTTCCAAATTCATTCGTAACTTATGCTTGCCCATTGAACCATTCGGAATTAAAAAGGATACTCAGATTATAACACATATCATACAATGCCAATGTCCTAGACGTGGTCTTACATGAAATCACATGTCGATGCCACTGTCCCAGACAGGGTCTTACACGAATCACAATTATGATGCCAATGTCCTAGACATGGTCTTACTCGAAATCACATATTAATGCCAACGTCCCAGACGAGGTCTTACATGAGAACACATATCAGAAATCCTATGTCATGACATATGTATCCTAGCTATTCCTAAGGTTTGTACGGGGCTTTTCAAACGTCGAATCTTGGTCGAATCGAATCATAAACATAGTTCTCCAATATATCAATTCAGCACGTCTAACTTATTTTTATTAAAAAAAATAACTATGTTTATTTGCTTATAAACTTACCTCGGACAATGGTAATCGAATGGGATGATTAATCGACGATTTTAGTTTTCCTCCGATCCAAATCCGATTTCTTTGGTTCTTGATCAAAATGTATTCAAAATAAACTAATTCAATATAATTTCATTCAATTTAGTTCAAAAACACATAAATAGGAAAATTACCATTTTACCCCTGACATTTACACTTTTTACAATTTAGTCCCTATTGCACAAAATACAAAATACACAAAATTTCAACATACCCATGTTGAGCCAAGTTTTACCCACTCTCAAACAAAACCATATATTTCATTTATTTCACATTTTAGTCCTTCAAATTATTATTTTTGTAATTTAGTCCTAATTACTCAAAATCATCAAAAACTCCAATACAAAACATGTTAATCTAAAACATATCATTAATATTTCATCATCAAACGACAGAAATCACAAGCTTTCAACAATGGCATAACTCAAAATATTCACCAAAATCAAAAATTCAAGCATGGGTCTTGTAGATAACTTAACAACGATCTCAAAAACGTAAAAATTATCATAAACTGAGCTAGTTACATACCTTGATTGAGCTTAGCAATGGCCGAACATGAGAAAACCTTTTTCTTTCTCTTTTATTTTGACATTCGGTGGTGAAGAAATAAAAGAAAAATGCTTGTTTAATTTTATTATAACATATATTATAATAACATTTTATTATTTATTTACTACTAAAACCTTAATGATTTAATATAACAACTTAATAATGCATGCCATTACCGTCCATTTATTTATTCAATGGCATAATTGCAACATAAATACTTCAAATTATAAAGACACAATCAATTTGGTCCTTACACATTACACCATTAAATTTTCATTTTACGCGATTAAGTCATTTTATTTAATCGGGTACTCTAATGACCAAATTAAATTACAAAAATTTCACACATATAAATTCACACCTAATAAACACTGAAAATAATTTTTAAATATTTTTTGACTCAGATTCGTGGTCCTGAAACCACCGTTCCGAATAGGGTCTAAATCGAGCTATTACATGGATCGACACATTCATATGTTTGTGAGAATTTAGTGTATTGTAAGAAATTGCCTATTGAAATTATTGAGTTTATGATTAAAGTATCGAACCCCTTAGGAAAGTATGTTCTAATTGACAAAGTATGCAAGAACTGTCCTTTAATGACTCGAGGTTACTATTTTCCAACTGACTTGATGCTTTTACCATTTGATGAGTTTGATGTGATTCTGGGTATGGATTGGTTGACTCTACATGATGCCATTGTGAACTGTAGATGAAAGACTATAGAATTGAAGTGTCAAAATAATGAAATTCTTTGGATTGAATCTAATGAGTCGGGTGGATTACTGTACAGTGAAAATATATAAGATTTTTCCTATGTAATTTATCACTTTTTTACTTAAATTTGTTGTTAAAACTAAGTAATTGTTTAATAAATTAATGAAATATGTGAAAATATGAAATTAGGATATAGATATTATTAAAATGCGGTTTTATGCTTTATTATATAGTTTTCAAGCATAAAATGACTTATTTTATATTGACTTGAGCATATTATATTTTTAAGACATAAAATGGGTCATGCATGATTAAATTAAATAATAAAATATAAAATTATATTTAATAATTCATTTTAAAATATTTCATTAATAATTTGGGTTTTAATTAATTATTTAAAATTGGTTAAATTTTATTGTTTGGACCTTTAACTTATTAATTTATTTTGGACAGGTCTGATAGCTTTGTTGGATTACAAAACTGTCCAAATTGAAGACCAAGTCAACCCAAATTTAGCTACACATGGCTATTCCTTTAAGCCACTTTTTGGTTTAATTACGCAAGGTTCTTGCATTGTTGAAGAAATTAGAGATTTTCCTGAAGATTTACAATTGACCGAGTCTCACTCCTAAGTTATTATGGCCTTTAATTAGCTTAAAAATCAAGCAAAAATCTACTCAAATTCCACTAATTGTCGCCGGCCATCCAAGGAAGAGATTTGAAGAGACAAAACCTAGCTATTTTTAGCAAACTACCCACCTCTCTTCACCTATAAGTATGACCCCTTCATTCCCTCATTCATTATCCCCCATCATTCATCATTCTCTCTTCTCTTTCAATTCTCTTAGCATTTTTCATTCCCCGTGTAACACTCCATACCCGTAATCCACGCCGGAGCAGAATACTAGACATTACTTAACTCGATCTCATGCACACAACATTCCCCAAGTCACCAAGACTTGATCCAAATTAGAACGTTTCCAATTTCTACTTAAAATTTCTTATTATGGGCCCACGAGCCCCAAATCAACCATTGAAAACTATTCGAGGTCAACCCGGGTCCTTAAACCATCTATAGAAAATTTGAATTTGAAACAAGGCACACTGTAACACCCCGTACCCGAGTCCGTCGCCGGAGTCGGACACGAGGGGTTTGCAGACTTAAATCACTTCTTTGCACAATCCATTTTAAATTTTCCAGGCAAGCTGGCTAACTGCGTCACTGTCACCTTAAAAATCATATCTTGAGTTTCACAACTCGAAAATCAGTTTCATGATTTTTCCCTAAAACTAGACTCATATATTCATCTACAATATGTTTTCTAGAATTTTTGGTCGGGCCAATTAGTACAGTTTATTAGTCAAAGTCTCCCATGTTACAGGGATCAACTACACTGACCTTTGCGCATTACGACTTGGATATCTCCCTGTACAGGGCTTCAATACTGATGACGTTTGTTTCTATAGAAACTACACTCAAATAGAAATCTATACATATATGGCATGACTTCTAGCTGTCTCTGGTTAATTTATAATGAATTTCCAAAATCAGATCAGGGGATCCAGAAACCGTTCTGGCCCTGTCTCACGAAAACTTTAACATCTCATAATATAGTGCTCATATGAATGTTTCGTTACTTTCCTATGAAAATAGATTCATCAAGGTTCGATTACATAATTTATTCACTATTTAATTCCATTCATACTATTTTTACTGATTTTTCACATCCACATCACTGCTGCTTCCAGCATCTATTTTTAAGGTAAACTTTACCTATTTCATGATCCTCCATGGATCAACTAGAGTTTGTCATACATATTCCAAAAATGATCATGAATAACCATTCCCATGGCTAACCGTTACCAACATTTCCATACCTCTCGACGGACAACATACAAAACGATTATAAAGCTATGATCAAAGTATATTTAAGCCATTTTCGCATGGCTATCCAAATTTACACAAAACCGAAGGGTACATGACCAACAACAAAAGGGTAGTCCTATACATGCCATTTCAAAGTTCAACCAAAAGTATACCAAAAGGAGCTTTGATAGTGTGGGCGACTTCGACTTCAAAATCCCGAGTCCGATAGCTGAAGAACCAAAATCTATAAAACAGAGAATCAAAGAAACGGAGTAAGCATTAAATGCTTAGTAAGTTTTGAGCAAAGAATTTAGACACAACCAAAGTATAGCATTCATGTAGCTAAACGGATAATTTCATATGCACAAATTTTCAATATCATACTTACTTCACATTACCAACCCTTTTATTCATACACAAAGATCAACTTAGCCAAAGGCCGGTAGCTCATTTATCAACTGAGCGAATACTTATTTGTAAGGGCTCAACTAATTCAAAGCACATACGAAACATACCTCAATGTTGGGATGTTACAAGCGTATCAACTGAAATTTTTACAGCAAGATCATTCATTCCCAAATCACGTACCTTCGGAATTTAACCGGATATAGCTACTCCTTCAAATGCCTTCGGGATATAGCCCGGTTATAGTAACTCGCACAAATGCCTTCGGAACTTAACCCGGATTTAGTAACTCGCACCAATGCCTTCAGGCTTAGCCCGGAATTAGTATCTCGCACAAATGCCTTCGGATCTTAGTCCGGATATGGTCACTTAGCACAAAGCCTTCGGGACTTAGCCCGTACATCATTCGAATAACCATGCACATTTAACAATAAATCATGACACATTCGTATTTCATTTTCATTAGCAAAACTCAAACACAAGACACTTATCACTCTTGCAATTTCGGCTCAATAGCCACACACAAAGAGCATGATTTTGATTTGCTTAAAACATGATCTGATCAAATCATAATTTAAGCTCTATTACTCAAGAACTTACCTCGGATGTGGTCGAACATTTTCAGCGGCTATTCGATAACTTTTTCCATTCCCTTATCCAACTGTGGTCCTCTAAGCTCTTGAGCTAATTCAAACAAATTTAACTTATTAAAGTCTCATTATGCTAGCTTATGGCCGAATATGACAAGGAGTTTGATTGGTCATATGGCCACCTTCTAGCTCAACTACACAATGGTCATATGCATTTTTAATCACATCAAGCAATTTAATACAATTCATTCGAACATCAAAAGAAAACCTCAAGGTACTTAGCCCATATATACTTTAGGCGTTAGAGTCACATATATATATATGGAATCATGAATCAAACTCAACATTTTAGCTAATATTCCCCCTTGGCTGAATTTTCTAAGCCAAGACAAAAGCATCAATATGCTTGCCTCTAACCGACTACATGCAACACCAATCTTCTTCCTATGGCCGAATATTCATGTCTATGTTGAGGCCGATTATATACTTAATACCACACATAAATGGCATACATTTTACTAACTAATGCATTACATATTATAACTCAATACGCATCCATCATTTAATCCATAACCGAAGCACCATCATGTGTAATTATATACCTTGAGATAATATATAGGTCATACCAATACATCATGTGCAATCATATATATATATGTGCAAGAGCCGAATCACAAATTTGATTATAACCAAATTTAAACATATATCCAAAACATAAATCTTACCTACCATGCAATAAGCATAAATCACACTTATGGATATACCATGGCCGATACTTCCAACAACACCAAATAAAAATATACTTCATGGATCTAAGGTAGAACCAAGAAAGAAACTCATAATCATCAAGATGTAAGCAACTACCATTGTTCATCTAGATTTAGCATGAAACACAACCATCACCCTTATTAATCTCCATAGACGAAAACCTTACTTATTCCAAAATCACAATTTCAACATGGGTTACCAACAATAGCTTGATATCTCACTCAAAATCAACTAGGATTTCAAGAACTAGTATCAACTTCCTTACCTTAATATCGACCTAAGATGACCGATTGCTTCACTCCTTCCTTCCTCCTCTCAATCCGGCCAAGAAGAACCAAAGAACACAACTTGTTTCCTTTCTTCCTTAGAACATTCGGCCAAGAGAAATGAAAAAAAGATGGACACTTTTTTTTTGTTTTCTTTCTTACATTCACGGCAATGGGGAGGGGGAGAAACAATCACACACCTTCTTTCTTTTTTCCATTTCTTTATTACTAACTTTATTTTATTGTTTCCTCCAATGATGCACCAACACAACATGTCTATGACATGTTTTGCCCATCACCCTTTGTCCATCCTAATGTCATGGCCGGCCACTACTAGATGGGGGAAAAATTGACATGCAAGTCCCCCTTTTTCAACATTCACTAATAGGTCCTTATGTTTTGATCTATCACATTTCAAAAATGTCACACATAAGTCCTATTGACTAAATTCACATACAATTTACTAAATCGAAGCTTAAAATTTTCACACATTTATTTTAGACAATAAATATCATATTCAAATAATTTGGTGACTCGGTTTAGCGGTCCCGAAACCGCTTTCCTACTAGGGTCGCTTTAGGGCTATCACAACTCTCCCCCACTTAAGAAATTTTCATCCACGAAAATCTTACCGGTAAATAAGTTTGGGTATTGTTCTTTCATGGAATTCTCGGTTTCCCAAGTAGCTTCTTCGACTCCGTGTTTGAGCCATAACACCTTTACTAACGGACCCCTTTTGTTTCGCAACTCTTTCACTTCACGAGCTAGGATACGAATCGGTTCTTCTTCATAACTCAAGTCAGATTGAATTTCAACTTCTAAGGGATTAATCACGTGTGACGGATTGGATCTATAACGTCGAAGCATTGAAACATGAAAGACGTCGTGAATCTTTTCAAGTTCAGGGGGCAAAATCAATCTATACGCAACCGGACCAACTCGTTCGGAGATTTCGTACGGCCCAATGAATCTCGGGCTCAACTTGCCCTTACGGCCAAATCTGAGTATCTTTTTCCAAGGCGAAACTTTAAGAAACACTTTATCTCCCACCTGATATTCAACGTCTTTTCGTTTCAAATCCGCATACGATTTCTGACAATCTGTGGCTGCCTTCAGACTTTCACGGATTACCTTTACTTTTTGTTCAGCATCTTTAATCAAATCAACTTCGAAAATTTTACTTTCACCGAGCTCGGTCCAAAACAATGGTGTACGACATTTACGACCGTACAAAGCCTCGTAAGGTGCCATCTTAATACTTGATTGAAAACTGTTGTTGTAAGCGAATTCAATCAAAGGTAAATACCGTTCCCATGAACCGCTGAACTCGAGGATGCAACATCTCAACATATCCTCAAGTATCTGAATTATCCGCTCGGATTGACCATCGGTTTGGGGGTGAAAAGCGGTGCTAAAGTGCAGCTTGGTACCCAAAGCTTCTTGCAATTTCTTCCAAAATCGTGAGGTGAATCTCGGATCTCTATCCGACACAATAGAAATCGGTACCCTGTGTAATCTCACAATCTGAGAAACATACAATTCAGCTAGTTTATCCAATGAAAAATCCGTACGTACGGGGATAAAGTGAGCCGACTTAGTCAGTCTATCCACAACAACCCAAATCGCATCTTTCTTACTTGCCGATACTGGCAACCCAGATACGAAATCCATCGTGACTCGATCCCATTTCCATTCAGGTACCATGATTGGCTGGAGTAAACCCGTAGGCACTTGATGTTCCGCCTTTACTTGCTGACATATTAAACACTTTGAAACAAAATTGGAAATGTCTCGTTTCATACCATGCCACCAAAACTGGCGTCTCAGATCGTTGTACATTTTCGTACTCCCCCGGTGAATTGACATTCGGCTACAATGGGCTTCGTTCAGAATTATCGAAATGAGTTCTGAATTTCTTGGAACACACAACCGACTTTTGAACCTCAAACAATCGTCATCATCAATTTGAAATTTAGATTCCATATTCGGAACACATTCAGCCCGTTTTGCAACCAATTCATCGTCGACTTTTTGAGCTTCACGAATTTGATGAATCAATAATGGTTTGGCCTTTAATTCAGCTACAAACACATTTTCGGGTAGAACAGACAAGTGTACATTCATCGCTCGTAAAGCAAACAGTGATTTCTGACTTAAGGCGTCTGCAACCACATTAGCCTTTCCCGGGTGGTAATCAATGACAAGCTCATAATCTTTCAACAGCTCAAGCCAACGTCTTTGTCACAGATTTAAGTCTCTTTGAGTCATCAAATATTTGAGACTTTTGTGATCCGAAAATACATGGCACTTTTCACCAAATAAGTAATGTCGCCATATTTTCAAGGCGAATACGATGGCAGCTAATTCGAGATCATGGGTCGGATAATTTTTCTCATGTGGCTTTAATTGTCTCGACGCATAGGCCACAACTCGACCTTTTTGCATCAACACGCAACCTAACCCAAGTAGGGAGGCGTCACTATAGATGACAAACTCTTTGCCTGATTCGGGCTGCACTAAAATTGGGGCTTCAGTCAAATAAGTTTTCAGTTGATCAAAACTTTTCTGACATTTTTTCGTCCATTCGAACTTAATATCTTTTTGAAGTAGCTTCGTCATGGGTGTGGCTATCATCGAGAAACCTTTTACAAACCGTCGGTAGTAACCGACGAGTCCCAAAAAGCTCCGAACCTTAGTAATATTTCTCGGAGGCTTCCAGTTAAGTATGGCTGAAATTTTGTTCTGGTCAACTCGAATACCCGATGCGGATACCACGTGGCCCAAGAAGCTAACCTCTCTTAACCAGAACTCACACTTACTGAACTTAGCATATAACTGCTTATCCTGTAAAATTTGCAACACTAATCTCAGGTGCTCAGCATGTTCGGTCTCTTCTCTTGAATAGACCAAGATATCATCAATAAACACAACTACGAACCGGTCCAAATACTATCTAAAGATCCGATTCATCAAATCCATAAATACCACAGGGGCATTAGTGAGCCCAAACGGCATCACTAAGAACTCGTAGTGGCCGTATCTCGTTCTGAAAGCAGTTTTGGGTATATCCGAATCTCGAATTCGCAACTGATAATAACCCGATCTCAAATCTATCTTTGAAAACACTGAAGCTCCCTTTAGTTGATCAAACAAATCATCAATACGCGGTAACGGATATTTATTCTTTATCGTCATTTTATTCAGCTGACGATAGTCAATGCACAACCTCATGGTTCCGTCCTTCTTTTTCACAAACAATACTGGTGCACCCCAAGGTGAGAAACTTGGTCGAGCGAAACCTCTATCCGTCAACTCTTGCAACTGAGCTTTCAATTCTTTTAACTCAGTTGGTGCCATACGATACGGAGCTATCGAAATTGGCGTAGTTCCAGGTACAAGCTCAATACCAACTCTACCTCCCGAACAGGTGGTAAACCCGATAATTCTTCAGGAAAAACATCCGGGTATTCACAAACCACCGACACAGATTCGGGTTTCTTTTCTAATTCTTTGTCATCAAGTACATACGCAAGGTATGCTTCGCACCCTTTTCTTACATATTTCTGGGCCAACATTGCTGATATTACAGTTGGTAACCCCTTTAAGTCCGTAGACTCAACTCGGATTATCTCGTTATTTGCACACCTCAAATCAATAGTCTTGCTTTTGCAATTCACAACCGCATCATGCGCGGTCAACCAATCCAAACCAAGAATAACATCAAATTCATCAAACGGCAAAATCATCAAGTTCGCCGGAAAACAGGAATCTCGAATTACTAGGGGGCATTTCTTACACACTTTGTCGACAAGCACGTAACGACCCAAGGGATTTGACACCCGAATTACGAACTCAGTAGACTCAATAGGTAAAGTCTTACTGGATGCTAAGGTTTCGCATATATAAGAATGAGTAGAACCAGGGTCAATCAAAGCAATCACATTAGTATCGAAGAGAGTAAAAGTACCGGTAATAACATCTGGCGAGGAAGCATCCTCGCGTGCGCGTATAGCATAAGCCCTAGCAGGAGCACGAGCCTCAGATCTGGTCGCAGCATCTCTAGATCCTCTCTGACCACCACTAGCATTTCCCGTGTTTCTAGATGGTCTACCTCGAGCAGTGGTAGCACTCGGTTTCCCACTCTGATTTACACTCTGTTCAGACAATCTCGGGCAATCTTTGATAAAGTGGTCAACTGACCCGCACTTGTAGCAGGAGCGATCATGGAATCTATAACTTCCAGAATTCCATTTGCCACAATACTGGCACTCCGTTTTATCTCGACGATCATTTCTCACACTGGCGACCGAAGTGACTCGTGCACTCGAAAGGGGTCGATCGCAATCTCGTCTAGAAAAGCCCAAAGTGTCTCTAGACCGGCCTAAGCCATCTCTAAATTTCTTCGATGACTGTGGGAAGGGCTTCCCCGAAGACCTCTTACGAAACTCCCTTGCTCCTGCCTCAGCTTTTCTTTTCTCCATACTGAGCTCCTCGGCTTTGCAAGCTCGCTCGACAAGTGCCACAAATTCTCGGATTTCCAAAATGCCAACATACAGCTTTATATCATCATTCAATCCATCCTCGAAACGTTTACACATTACAGCTTCTGAGGAAATGCATTCTCGTGCGTACCGGCTAAGCCTTACAAACTTTCGTTCATAGTCGGTAACCGACATGGAACCTTGTTTAAGTTCAAGAAATTCCTTCTGTTTTTGGTCAATGAATCTCTGACTGATATACTTCTTTCGAAACTCGGTTTGGAAGAATTCCCAAGTTACTTGCTCTCTAGGCACAACAGAAGTCAATGTATTCCACCAATAGTAGGCAGAATCACGTAGCAAGGAGATAGTACACTTTAGGCACTCATCGGGTGTGCAAGATAGCTCGTCGAGTACCCGGATAGTGTTCTCCAACCAAAATTCAGCTTGCTCGGCATCATCGCTGTCCGTAGCTTTAAATTCAGTAGCCCCGTGTTTTCAGATTCTGTCAACTGGGGGCTTATTTGACCTTATTTGGTTCGTTACCGGAGGTATTGTAGGTGCGGGGGTGGTATTTGTCGGGAATGGAGGTTGTGGAACAGCCGTATTAGTTCGAATGTATTGGTTGAACCAATCATTCATCACGCTATAGAAAGCTTGTCTATCCTCATCATTCGGATTACTAGCATTAGGTTGAGAGTTCGACGGCGCTGTCCCTTTTGCGGGAGTAGGCGCTACACTCTCAAGATCATCAGCTACCGCTCAGTCGGGATCGGAATCCATTACTATAAATAAACACATTTGCAAATGTCAGAAATCACCACACTATCAAATAATCACATAAAATGGCATGTATAGCTAAACCCAACGCATTACGGTAGTCCTAGAATCGACTAAACCGTAGCTTTGATACCAATAAAATTGTAACACCCTGTACCCGAGTCCGTCGCCGGAGTCGGACACGAGGGGTTTGCAGACTTAAATCACTTCTTTGCACAATCCATTTTAAATTTTCCAGGCAAGCTGGCTAACTGCGTCACTGTCACCTTAAAAATCATATCTTGAGTTTTACAACTCGAACATCAGTTTTGTGATTTTTCCCTGAAACTAGACTCATATATGCATCTACAAATTTTTTTCTAGAATTTTTGGTTAGGGAAATTAGTACAGTTTATTAGTCAAAGTCTCCCATGTTACATGGATCAACTACACTGACCTTTGCACATTACGACTTGGATATCTCCCTGTACAGGGCTTCAATACTGATGCCGTTTGTTTCTATAGAAACTAGACTCAAATAGGAATCTATAAATATATGGCATGACTTCTAAATGTCTCTGGTTAATTTATAATGAATTTCCAAATTCAGATCAGGGGATCCAGAAACCGTTCTGGCCCTGTCTCACGAAAACTTTAACATCTCATAATATACTATTCATATGAACGTTTCGTTACTTTCCTATGAAAATAGATTCATTAAGGTTCGATTCAATAATTTATTCACTATTTAATTCCATTCCTACTATTTTTACTGATTTTTCACATCCACATCACTGCTGCTGCCAGCATCTATTTTTAAGGTAAACTTTACCTATTTCATGATCCTCCATGGATCAACTAGAGTTTGTCATACATATTCCAAAAATGATCATGAATAACCATTCCCATGGCTAACCGTTACCAACATATCCATACCTCTCGACGGACAACATACAAATCAATTATAAAGCTATGATCAAAGTATATTTAAGCCATTTTCGCATGGCTATCCAAATTTACACAAAACCGAAGGGTACATGACCAACAACAAAAGGGTAGTCCTATACATGCCATTTCAAAGTTCAACCAAAAGTATACCAAAAGGAGCTTTGATAGTGTGGGCGACTTCGACTACAAAATCCCGAGTCCGATAGCTGAAGAACCAAAATCTATAAAACAGAGAATCAAAGAAACGGAGTAAGCATTAAATGCTTAGTAAGTTTTGAGCAAAGAATTTAGACACAACCAAAGTATAGCATTCATGTAGTTAAACGGATAATTTCATATGCACAAATTTTCAATATCATACTTACTTCACATTACCAACCCTTTTATTCATACACAAAGATCAACTTAGCCAAAGGCCGGTAGCTCATTTATCAACTGAGCGAATACTTATTTGTAAGGGTTCAACTAATTCAAAGCACATACGAAACATACCTCAATGTTGGGATGTTACAAGCGTATTAACTGAAATTTTTACAGCAAGATCATTCATTCCCAAATCACGTACCTTCGGAATTTAACCGGATATAGCTACTCCTTCAAATGCCTTCGGGACATAGCCCGGTTATAGTAACTCGCACAAATGCCTTCGGAACTTAACCCGGATTTAGTAACTCGCACCAATGCCTTTGGGCTTAGCCCGGAATTAGTATCTCGCACAAATGCCTTCGGATCTTAGTCCGGATATGGTCACTTAGCACAAAGCCTTCGGGACTTAGCCCGGACATCATTCGAATAACCATGCACATTTAACAATAAATCATGACACATTCGTATTTCATTTTCATTAGCAAAACTCAAACACAAGACACTTATCACTCTTGCAATTTCGGCTCAATAGCCACACACAAAGAGCATGATTTTGATTTGCTTAAAACATGATCTAATCAAATCATAATTTAAGCTCTATTACTCAAGAACTTACCTCGGATGTGGTCGAACATTTTCAGCGGCTATTCGATAACTTTTTCCTTTCCCTTATCCAACTGTGGTCCTCTAAGCTCTTGAGCTAATTCAAACAAATTTAACTTATTAAAGTCTCATTATGCTAGCTTATGGCCGAATATGACAAGGAGTTTGATTGGTCATATGGCCACCTTCTAGCTCAACTACACAATGGTCATATGCATTTTTAATCACATCAAGCAATTTAATACAATTCATTCGAACATCAAAAGAAAACCTCAAGGTACTTAGCCCATATATACTTTAGGCATTAGAGTCACATATATATATATGGAATCATGAATCAAACTCAACATTTTAGCTAATATTCCCCCTTGGCCGAATTTTCTAAGCCAAGACAAAAGCATCAATATGCTTGCCTCTAACCGAATACATGCAACACCAATCTTCTTCCTATGGCCGAATATGCATGTCTATGTTGAGGCCGATTATATACTTAATACCACACATAAATGGCATACATTTTACTAACTAATGCATTACATATTATAACTCAATACGCATCCATCATTTAATCCATAACCGAAGTACCATCATGTGTAATTATATACCTTGAGATAATATATAGGTCATACCAATACATCATGTGCAATCATATATATATATGTGCAAGAGCCGAATCAAAAATTTGATTATAACCAAATTTAAACATATATCCAAAACATAAATCTTACCTACCATGCAATAAGCATAAATCACACTTATGGATATACCATGGCCGATACTTCCAACAACACCAAATAAAAATATACTTCATGGATCTAAGGTAGAACCAAGAAAGAAACTCATAATCATCAAGATGTAAGCAACTACCATTGTTCATCTAGATTTAGCATGAAACACAACCATCACCCTTATTAATCTCCATAGCCGAAAACCTTACTTATTCCAAAATCACAATTTCAACATGGGTTACCAACAATAACTTGATATCTCACTCAAAATCAACTAGGATTTCAAGAACTAGTATCAACTTCCTTACCTTAATATCGACCTAAGATGACCGATTGCTTCACTCCTTCCTTCCTCCTCTCAATCCGGCCAAGAAGAACCAAAGAACACAACTTGTTTCCTTTCTTCCTTAGAAAATTCGGCCAAGAGAAATGAAAAAAAAGATGGACACTTTTTTTTTGTTTTCTTTCTTACATTCACGGCAATGGGGAGGGGGAGAAACAATCACACACCTTCTTTCTTTTTTCCATTTCTTTATTACTAACTTTATTTTATTGTTTCCTCCCATGATGCACCAACACAACATGTCTATGACATGTTTTGCCCATCACCCTTTGTCCATCCTAATGTCATGGCCGGCCACTACTAGATGGGGGGAAAAATTGACATGCAAGTCCCCCCTTTTTCAACATTCACTAATAGGTCCTTATGTTTTGATCTATCACATTTCAAAAATGTCACACATAAGTCCTATTGACTAAATTCACATACAATTTACTAAATCGAAGCTTAAAATTTTCACACATTTATTTTAGACAATAAATATCATATTCAAATAATTTGGTGACTCGGTTTAGCGGTCCCGAAACCGCTTTCCTACTAGGGTCACTTTAGGGCTGTCACACACACGCCCGTGTCCTCCACTCGTGTGGAAATAATTTTAAATGTACACCTACAGGGGTTTTCACACGGCCTGGCACACGCCCGTGTGCCTGTACCACATATGTAACACCCCAAACCCGGCCCAGACTTTATGGCTGAATCTGATGTGCCACATTGAAGTTAAAAACCCATGTTTCGTTTTAGTTCTTTAAAAACTGACTTTTGTTAAGCTAACAAAGTGAATGGGAGCTGGGCACCAGATAGGAATCCGTAACAGAAGAGGTGAGCCATGAAGGCTACTTAAGTACCAAGCTCTTCCAATGGATCCAATCCTAGACATGCCCACAACCATTGCCACACTTGATTAAATCGAGTTGTAATTTATTTAAGTTGAAATCTTTAATAAATCAGATAATCGTGGCGTGGTGTTATTTTGAAAACAATTATCATTTTGAAAACATGTCCTAAGTTTAGCCCATTTATTAACAAATATATGAAAATTAAAAATAAAATAATCCCAGAAAAATAATTAAAATGGCCTTATTACAACCCAAAACCAAATAATAATATTAATAAGATAAAACTTATAATGAAATAAATCGGCTACTTATTGCAATTAAAAGAAACAGAAACAGTAGTATGGCCATCTCCGAGTCCCTCGCAGCTCCAAACCATCTAAGCTTAGGGATTACCTGTACAGTTAGAAACGGGGTGAGTTTACGAAAACTCAGTGTGTAATCCCAATAACAAACAAACAGTGAATACACAGTATCAGTACAATCTGGGTCAAAGCCCTATTTAGTCTTGACATATACTAGGCCGAAGCCTTTCGTTTAATGATTACTGGGCCGAAGCCTTTTCATAAATCATATCACTGGGCCAAAGCCTTTTCATAAATCATTTCACTGGGCCGAAGCCTTTACTGTAAACGGTATGGCCCATAGGCCCATTTCAATATCACATGTAATGTCAATGGATGTATGCAAGCCCATTTCAATATCACATGAAAAACCAATGAATGTATGCAAGCCCATTTGGGGAGACTACTCAACCCACCATCCGCTACTCTCCACCTGTACCAACCAACACACCATGTGGGGAATAACTCAACCCACCCAACCAACACACCACTGGCAGCATAGCTGCTTTATCATATATTTGGAGGCCTAGCCTCTTTAATAACTGGGGAAAAGCCCTTTTCGGTAAACTAGGGCATAAGCCCTTTTCAATAAACTGAGGCATAAGCCCTTTTCGGTAAACTGGGGCATAAGCCATTTTCAATAAACTGGGGCATAAGCCCTTTTCGGTAAACTGGGGCATAAGCCCTTTTGCACTTCCTCCATCCATATAAAAACCCAACCCAATGCAACATGTCATGTATGCAGAATGTCATGCCCATATTTGAATTAAACAATCACAGTCAAGTCATTCATATCACCAACATATATTCACAATTAAATCCGTCAACCACACAGTCCAAGTCAATCACTTGCCCACAAGGGCATAACAGTCATTTTTCACATTATAAGGGTATTGTCGTAATTTCACCAAATATCAGGGTTTTCCATGTTCATTACAATTATCAATATTTCCGAGTGTTTAAACAATGATCTTTAACCCACTTTATCAAATTCGGGCTTCTAGGCCCAAAACCCCTAATAGGCCCTACGAATGTTGATTTAGCCTACTTAACCCAAATTTTACAACAATACTAACCGTGTTAACGTGCAACTTTTCCAAATTCCATTTTCTATCAATTCTACCCAAATGGGTCCGAAAGCCCATTGGGCCCAATTTCAGCCCATTGAGGCCCAACTTACCATCATGCACAAAATTGAGTTCTTACCTGTTCCATCGATCCAAACACTGATCTTATCGTATTTATCACATCTATACCCAAACGCAACATTACAAGTTCTCGAAATACCGGTATTTTAGCATTTCAGCTTCTCAGCAAATATTAATCTAAGCTATTACGAGGGTTAGTACACACCTGTTACTGGTTGAAGTTGAAACATTTCCAAAATCAATCGCCTACGATAACCACCACCTGTCACTCAAACATAACTAATCCAATATCAATATATGTAAATCCTAAGCACATCAGTCATATGGAACATAAGGGCATATTCATCATTTTACCATACAGGGGTATTACGGTCACTTTACCCTACAGGGGCTTTACGGTCTTTTTACCTAATAGGGGTATTTTAGTCATTTCATCCTACAAGGGTGTTTAAGTAAATCAACAAACCAAAGGTATTTCAGTAATTTTGTAAACCAATGGCATTTCTATAATTTTTAGAAAGTCAAGGGTATTTCTGTAACTTTGTAAATCAGGGGTATTTTGGTAATTTTACAAATTGAGGGTATTTCGGTAATTTCACAAACCAAGGGTATTTTAGTAATTTTGTAAATCGAGGGTAAAATAGTAATTTTGTAAATCAAGGGTAAAATAATAATTCTATAAATTGAGGGTAAAATGGTAATTCTGTAAATTGAGGGTAAAACTGTAATTCTGTAAGTCGAGGGTAAAACGATAATTATGTAAATCGGGGGTAAAATGGTTATTAGGGAAATCGGGGGTAAAACAGTAATTCTGTAAATCGGGGGTACTTTGGTAATTTTACAAGTCGAAGGTATTTCAGTAATTTTACAAATCGAGGTATTTCAGTATTTTTACAAACTAAGGGTATTTCGGTAATTTTAGTAAACTAAAGTATTCTAAACAGGGATAACAATACGAATGGGCCTAAAGCCTATTCTCGGCCCAAATGGGCCCACACGCTCGTGTGACCCTTTTAGCCCAAATCTAGCCACAGATATGAGATTCACCTAGCCTAGTCTAATATTTACTACACAATCAAACAACTTATCCAATTGGGCCCGTAGGCCCATTAGGCCCACATGGCCCCTTTCGGCCCATCGCAGCCCGAAGTAGCCATCCTCAGCTAAAGTAATGAGAAATACACACCTGATAGGAGACTGGAGTTAATCCACGCTCCGAGCACTCTTAGCCGACGCCTAACCCAAACGAGCACGCCATACAGCGAAAGGGATCAGCCAAGAAAGGTACCTTTACTCTCCTCATGGTTCCCTCTATTTAAAGCCAGCTTTGTATCCACTCTTATGTTAGCTTCCCGATGTGGGATCCCTCCAACATCAGAGTTTAAATTCAACACCAACTCTTGCCGCCCCCTGTTAGCAAAATAAATGCTCCTTGCTTGCCATGGGATTCGAACCCATGCCTCCCCTCAGATGCTCCTCTTGCCACTAAGCCACAAGGCTTTTTGTGTCATATTTTATCCCCAATTAATTATAAGGTCTAAAGGCCAAAGTCCAGGTTCCCTTAGAAAAACAAAATAAATTGCAAGAGCCAAGACTTGAACCCAGGCTCCCACACAACCTTAATGACGCCACAACCACTAGACTACATGCTTCCTTGTGTCATTTATTTACCGTAATAATTTAAAAGGCCCTCATCCAAGCATCCAAGTTTTTTTCACTTAATACCAAAATTTTTGCTAAAGCCCAAGTTTGAACCCAAGATTTCTCCAACACTTCTCAAAGCCGTTAACCACTAAAACAAACATTTAATTGTTTCATTTCATTGCACAATTAAATATCTATATACAACCTCCTTACGAACCTCCACTCAAGGCCCAATACTTCTAGGCCCAAATTCGGGGTGTTACGACATAGGTACACCTCATATAGCATATGTCGAGCTCACAGTTCTTACATACCATATAGGCACCTATACCACTCATAACACGGTTATACATTGCTTGTTAACTTGAAATCATACTTTCACTGTTTAACCATTTAGAACTTCATCGGATACTCATTTAGCCTCAAACATGGGATCAAGTGCTGAGGCTATCTCCCAGACATGGTCTTAGACAAGCTCTAGTATATTTGTACAGATGTCATGTCCCAGACTTGGTCTTACACTGACACATCTCGTAACTGATGCATGTCCCAGACATGTCTTACACTGGCTTACGTCTCGAGGCCGATGCATGTCCCAAATATGTCTTACACTAGTGCTCATCTCAATACCGATGCCATGTCCCATACATGGTGTGACAGCCCTAATTTGACCTTAGTCGGAAAGTGGTTTCGGGACCACAAAACCGAGTCGTAAAAATAATTAACCATTAAATTTTGTGTTTATTGTATGTGAAACAGGCATGTGTGAAAGTTTCATGCTTCAATTTTGTCATTTGTATGCGAAATTATTAAATAGGACTTATGTGAGAAAATTTAGAAATGTGTTAGGCAAATGTTGAAGTGACTTATTAATGCATGTTATAAAAATGATGGGTTTGCATGTCAAATTTCCATTTATGATAAGTAGTGGCCGGCCATGATGGGATCATATACATATAATATGTATTAATTATTAGTTAGTAGCTTTATATTTTATAACATAAATAAATAAAAAGGAAAAGTAATTAAAATAAGGAAAGGAATGGTGAAGAAAACAAAGTATCACCTTGTTCTTCTTAGCCGTACAAGAAGAAGAAAAAGAGTGGGGGCATTCGGCCTTTTGAATGAAGAGAAGCTCAAGAGCTAAGGGGATCAAAATCAGATAAAGGAAAGGAGAAAACAGTCGAGTAGTCTATCCGTAACTGCCCCAAATTATACTCGAGGTAAGTCTTTAAGTAATGGAACTTAGCTTATGATTTGATAAAGCAACTACATATATATACATATATGTGTGAATGTTAATTGGGGTTTAAATCCGAGCTTGGTCTCAAAGGGCTTTTGAGCCAGTGTCATAATCCGAGCTTGGTCTCGAAGGGCTTTTGAGCCAGTGTCATAATCGAACCTAGTTTCGAAGGGCCTTCGGGCCAATGTCATAATCCGAGCTTGGTCTCGAAGGGCTTTTTGAGTCAGCGCTAAGAATCGGGCTTGGTTCCGAAGGGCATCTGTGACGGCATAATATTGAGTTGAAAACTCGTAAATATTCGTATGAGAAATCATATAATACATGTTGAAACCATTTTAAACAAATGTGCTAGTTATAGTAAGATAATTAGGTAAGTAATTTACTCTCGTTGAGAATATGATTATGTTAAATTATGACTTTGAAATTGGTGGGGATGCTTAGACCATTGTTTAAAATCATTCGAACGTTTATGATCTGATTATGATGTTTGAGTTCCGAATTAGAGAGTTCAACTTCACAAATGTGAGATGTAGGTGTATATGCATGAGATTGACACGGAAATGTGAGATGAACGTATTCGACTATAGAATGAATTTAGTTGGATATATATATTGCTTTCACCTTTGTGATATGAATGATAAAAGTAGTACCTTAGTTATTTTCTATTCGGCCAAAGGATGAAACAAATAAAATTTGATATTATTATGCCACTCTTTTAAATGATTTCATTACTTAAACTTACTAAGCATCGAAGTGCTTAATCTTTTGCTTTAATTCTCTGTTTTATAGATTTTGTTCGTCAGCTATCGGACTTGGGAGTGTCAAAGTCGAAGTCATCCACACTATCTAAGCCCTTTTAGTATATTTTTGTTTAACTTTGATAATGGTATGTATAGGGATGACTTTTGTTGTTAATTAAATACCTTTTGGTAATGTATGTGTGTATAGCCATGCGAAAATGGCTCGTATAATTTGAGTATGGCATTAAAATCATTTTGTGTATATATGCATGGTCTTATGATATGGTTATTGAGTGGTATGGAAATGTTAGGTAAATGATCAGCCATTGGAATGGCTAATTATGATCATATTTGGTCCTATGTATGTCAAATTACTAGCTAATCCATGGAAACCATGAAATAGGTAAAATTTACCACAAAACATTTTTTCAGACAGCAGTAGTGAAGTGAGTTAAAAAAATCACTAAAAATAGCAGAAATGAAATTAAATAATGAATAAAATATGGAATCGAATCTTGATGAGTCTATTTTCATATGGATGAAGCAAAACAGGTATATGAGCTATATTTTGTGAGATGTTTACATTTTTGTGAAATAGGGCCAGAACGATTTCTGGATCCCCTGTTATAACTTTGGAAATTCACCATAAATTTTACAAAGATAATTATAAGTCATGATGTATATGTACAGATTCGTTATTGAGTCTAGTTTTATTAGAGACAAACGGCATAGTCACTGAAGCTCTGTATAGGGAGATATCTAATTCGTAATACACAGAGGTTAGAGTAGTCGAACCCCAAAACAGGGGAGACTTTAACTAATAAATTGTACTAATTGGCCCGACCAAAAATTCTAGAAAAAAATTGTAGATGGATATATGAGTCTAGTTTTAGGAAAAATTTACGGAATCAGTTTTCGTGTTTTGGAACTCGAGATATGATTTTTAAAGTGACTGTGATGCAGTTAGCCAGCTTGTCTGGAAATTTTAAAATGAACTGTGTAAGTAAATGAATTAAGTCCGTTAACACCTCGTGTTCGACTCCGGCAACGGTCTCGGGTACGGGGTGTTACAATTTATTGGTATCAGAGCTACGGTTTAGTTGATTCTAGGACTACCGTAATACTTTCGGGTCTAGCTATACATGCCATTATGTGTTTATTTGATAGTGTGGTGATTTCTGACAGTTAAAAATGTGTTTACTTATAGTAATGGATCCCGATCTTGACCGAGCGGTAGCTGATGATGTTGAGAGTGTAGCGCCTACTCCCGCGCAAGGGACAGGGCCAGTGGACTCTCAACCTATTGCTAGTAATCAGAACGATGAAGCTAGACAGGCTTTTTATAGCATGATGAATGATTGGTTCAATCAATATATTCGAACTAATACGGCTGTTCCACAACCCCCACTCCCGACTAATACAACCCCTGCACCTGCGATACCTCCGGTAACTGACCAGTTGTGACATCCCAAAATTGACCCTAGTCGGGAAGTGATTTCGGGACCACAAAACCGAGTCTTATAAATATTTAAAGATTATATTCTGTGTTTATGATGTGCGTAAATGCTTGTGTGATAGTTCCATACTTTAATTTGGTCAGTGTATGTGGAATTTATTAGTAGGGACTTATGTGAGACAATTTAGAAATATGCTAGGCAAGTGTTCAAGTGGCCCATTAATATATGTGGGAAAGTGTTTGTCCTTGCATGTCAAATTAGCCAAATTAAAGCATAGTGGCTGGCCATGCTATGGGTGGAAACATGTCACCAACATGTTATGCTAGTGATGTATGTTAAGAAAAATAAAATAATTAGCATGGTAATTAAATAATGAAAGGAAGGGTGATGAAAAAAAAAAGGTCTCATCCATACCCCCCTTGTTGCCGTGAATTGAAGAAAGAAAACAAAAGAAAAAAATGTGTTCATTCTTGAACATCTTTGGCCGAATAGAGGAAAGAAAGGAAGGGGAAGAGCTTGAGAAAATCGGCTATGGTGGTTTGCTAGACTAAGGTATGTTTGATGTTGTTCTTGAGATGCATGCATGTTTTAGTAGTTGACTTGAGTTCTAAAAACCCATGGTTCAATTTTGTGAATTGATGATGATTTTGTGTTTTGCCATTGATGAGTGTTTGAGCTTTTTGATAGTTGTTGATGAAAAAAAATGAAAGATATGATAAAGATTAATATGCTTTGTGTTGAAGTTTTTGGTGATTTTGAGTAGTTAGGGCTAAATTACAAAAATAAACTTTTGAAGGACTCAAAGGTGAAATAAATGAAATGTATAGGATTACCCGTTTGTTTGTTGTGGGTCATGGACCCTTTGGACTTGTATAAATTTTGGATAGCCATGCGAAAATGGCTTATATATGTTTGAGTATAATGTTATAATTATTTGGTATGGATATGTTTAACAAGGATTGGCCATGGGAATGGTTAATCACTTTCATAAATTGTGCTATTTATGCAAAAAGAGCTAGTTGAATCATGGAAACCATGAAATAGGTAAAGTCTACCTTAAGGGCAGATGCTGACAGCAGCAGTGATGTAGATTTGGAAAATCACTAAAAATAGTAGGAATGGAATTAAATAGTGAATAAATTATGTAAACAAACCCTGATGAATCTACTTTCATAGGAAAGTAACGAAACAATCATACGGACAGTATGTTAAGAGATATTCAGGTTCTCGTGAGACAGGACCAGAACGGTTTCTGGATTCTCTGTTCCGACTTTGGAAATTCATTATAAATTAACCAGAGATAATTAGGAGTCATGCCATATATTTATAGATTCCTCTCTGAGTCTAGTTTCTATAGAAACAAACGGCATCAGTATTGGAGCCCTGTACAAGGAGATATCCAAGTCGTAATACGCAAAGGTCAGGGTAGTCGATCCCTGCAACATGGGAGACTTTGACTAATAAACTGTACTAATTGGCCCAACCAAAAATTCTAGAAAAAAATATGTAGATGAGAATATGAGTCTAGTTTCAGGGAAAAATCACGAAACTGATTTTCGAGTTTTGAAACTTAAGATATTGTTTTTAAAGCGACTAGTACGCAGATTGGCAGTGTCTGGGAAATATTTTTATAAGGGTTTAAAGTCTGTTAACACCTCGTGTTCGACTCCGGTGTCGGTCTCGGGTTCGGGGTGTTACATTTGATTGGTATCAGAGCTTGTACCTGGGACTACGCCGATTTCGATAGCTCCGTATCGTATGGAACCAACCGAGTTAAAAGAGTTGAAAGCTCAGTTGCAAGAATTGACGGATAGAGGTTTTGCTCGACCAAGTTTCTCACCTTGGGGTGCACCAGTATTGTTCGTGAAAAAGAAGGACGGAACCATGAGGTTGTGCATTGACTATCGTCAACTGAATAAAGTGACGATAAAGAACAAATATCCGTTACCGCGTATCGATGATTTGTTCGACCAACTGAAGGGAGCCTCAATGTTCTCAAAATAGATTTGAGATCGGGCTATTATCAGTTGCGAATTCGAGATTCGGACATACCCAAAACTGCTTTCAGAACGGGATATGGTCACTACGAGTTCTTAGTGATGCTGTTTGGGCTCACAAATGCCCCTGCGGTATTTATGGATTTGATGAATCGGATCTTCAGACCATATTTGGATCGGTTCGTAGTTGTGTTCATTGATGACATCTTGGTCTATTCAAGAGATGAGACCGAACATGCTGAGCATCTGAGGCTAGTGTTGCAAATTTTGCGGGATAAGCAGTTATATGCTAAGTTCAGTAAGTGTGAGTTCTGGTTAAGAGAGGTTAGCTTCTTGGGTCATGTGGTATCCGCATCGGGTATTCGAGCTGACCCGAGCAAAATTTCAGCCATACTTAACTGGAAGCTTCCAAGAAATATTACCGAAGTTCGGAGCTTCCTGGGACTCGCCGGTTATTACCGATGATTTGTCAAAGGTTTCTCGATGATAGCCACACCAATGACGAAGCTACTTCAAAAGGATGTTAAGTTCGAATGGACGGAGAAATGTCAGAAAAGTTTTGATCAACTAAAAACTTATTTGACTGAAGCTCCAATTTTAGTGCAACCCGAATCAGGCAAAGAGTTTGTCATTTATAGTGACGCATCCCTACTTGGGTTGGGTTGCGTATTGATGCAAGAAGGTCGAGTGGTGGCCTATGCGTCGAGACAATTGAAGCCACACGAGAGAAATTATCCGACCCATGATCTCGAACTAGCTGCCATCGTATTTGCTTTGAAAATATGGCGACATTATTTGTTTGGTGAGAAGTGCCATGTATTTTCGGATCACAAAAGTCTCAAATATTTGATGACTCAGCGAGACTTGAATCTACGACAAAGACGTTGGCTTGAGTTGTTGAAAGATTACGAGCTTGTCATTGATTACCACCCGGGAAAGGCTAATGTGGTTGCGGATGCCTTAAGCCGGAAATCACTGTTTGCTTTGCGAGCGATGAATGTACACTTGTCTGTTCTACCTGATAATGTGTTAGTAGCTGAATTAAAAGCCAAACCATTATTGACTCATCAAATTCGTGAAGCTGAGAAAGTCGATGATGAATTAGTTGCAAAACTGGCTGAGTGTGTTCCGAACAAGGAATCGGAGTTTCAAATTGATGATGATGATCGTTTGAGGTTCAGAAGTCGTTTGTATGTTCCAAGGAATTCGGAACTCATTTCGATGATTCTGAACGAAGCCCATTGTAGCCGAATGTCAATTCACCCAGGGAGTACAAAAATGTACAACGATTTGAAACGTCAGTTTGGTGGCATGGTATGAAACGAGACATCTCCGACTTTGTTTCGAGATGTTTAATATGTCAACAAGTGAAAGCGGAACATCAAGTGCCTTCAGGATTACTTCAGCCGATCATGATACCTGAGTGGAAATGGGACCGAGTCACAATGGACTTTGTGTCCGGACTGCCATTGTCAACAAGTAAGAAAGATGCGATTTGGGTTGTTGTTGATAGACTGACTAAGTCGGCTCATTTCATCCCCGTACGTACGGATTTTTCATTGGATAAACTAGCTGAATTGTATGTGTCTCAGATTGTGAGATTACACGGGGTACCTATTTCTATCGTGTCGGATAGAGATCCGAGATTCACCTCACGATTTTGGAAGAAATTGCAAGAAGCTTTAGGTACCAAACTACATTTTAGCACTGCTTTTCACCCCCAAACCGATGGACAATCCGAGCGGATAATTCAGATACTTGAGGATATGTTGAGATGTTGCATCCTCGAGTTTAGTAGTTCATGGGAACGGTATTTACCTTTGATTGAATTCGCTTACAACAATAGTTTTCAATCAAGTATTAAGATGGCACCTTACGAGGCTTTGTACGGTCGTAAATGTCGTACACCGTTGTTTTGGACCGAGCTCGGTGAAAGTAAAATTTTCGGAGTTGATTTGATTAAGGATGCTGAACAGAAAGTAAAGGTAATCCGTGAAAGTCTGAAAGCAGCCACAGATCGTCAAAAATCGTATGCGGATTTGAAACGAAAGGACATTGAATATCAGGTGGGAGATAAAGTGTTCCTTAAAATTTCGCCTTGGAAAAAGGTACTCAGGTTTGGCCGTAAGGGCAAGTTGAGCCCGAGATTCATTGGGCCGTACGAAATCTCCGAACGAGTTGGTCCGGTTGCGTATAGATTGATTTTGCCCCTGAGCTTGAAAAGATTCACGACGTCTTTCATGTTTCGATGCTTCGACGCTATCGATCTGATCCATCGCACATAATTAGCCCATCAGAGGTTTAAATTCAAGCCGATATGAGTTATGAAGAAGAGCCGATGCGTGTCCTAGCTCGTGAAATGAAGGAGTTGCGAAACAAAAGGGTTCCGTTAGTGAAGGTGTTATGGCTCAAACACGGGATCGAGGAAGCTACTTGGGAAACCGAGAGCTCGATGAAAGAACGATACCTAAACCTATTTACCGGTAAGATTTTCGGGGACGAAAATTTCTTAAGTGGGGGAGAGTTGTGACAGCCCAAAATTGACCCTAGTCGGGAAGTGGTTTCGGGACCACAAAACCGAGTCTTATAAATAATTAAAGATTATATTCTGTGTTTATGATGTGCGTAAATGCTTGTGTGATAGTTCCATACTTTAATTTGGTCAGTGTATGTGGAATTTATTAGTAGGGACTTATGTGAGACAATTTAGAAATATGCTACGCAAGTGTTCAAATGGCCCATTAATATATGTGGGAAAGTGTTTGTCCTTGCATGTCAAATTAGCCAAATTAAAGCATAGTGGCTGGCCATGCTATGGGTGGAAACATGTCACCAACATGTTATGCTAGTGATGTATGTTAAGAAAAATAAAATAATTAGCATGGTAATTAAATAATGAAAGGAAAGGTGATGAAAAAAAAAAAGGTCTCATCCATACCCCCCTTGTTGCGTGAATTGAAGAAAGAAAACAAAAGAAAAAAAAATGTGTTCATTCTTGAACATCTTTGGCCGAATAGAGGAAAGAAAGGAAGGGGAAGAGCTTGAGAAAATCGGCTATGGTGGTTTGCTAGACTAAGGTATGTTTGATGTTGTTCTTGAGATGCATGCATGTTTTAGTAGTTGACTTGAGTTCTAAAAACCCATGGTTCAATTTTGTGAATTGATGATGATTTTGTGTTTTGCCATTGATGAGTGTTTGAGCTTTTTGATAGTTGTTGATGAAAAACAAATGAAAGATATGATAAAGATTAATATGCTTTGTGTTGAAGTTTTTGGTGATTTTGAGTAGTTAGGGCTAAATTACAAAAATAAATTTTTGAAGGACTCAAAGGTGAAATAAATGAAATGTATAGGATTACCCGTTTGTTTGTTGTGGGTCATGGACCCTTTGGACTTGTATAAATTTTGGATAGCCATGCGAAAATGGCTTATATATGTTTGAGTATAATGTTATAATTATTTGGTATGGATATGTTTAACAAGGATTGGCCATGGGAATGGTTAATCACTTTCATAAATTGTGCTATTTATGCAAAAAGGGCTAGTTGAATCATGGAAACCATGAAATAGGTAAAGTCTACCTTAAGGGCAGATGCTGACAGCAGCAGTGATGTAGATTTGGAAAATCACTAAAAATAGTAGGAATGGAATTAAATAGTGAATAAATTATGTAAACAAACCTTGATGAATCTACTTTCATAGGAAAGTAACGAAACAATCATACGGACAGTATGTTAAGAGATATTCAGGTTCTCGTGAGACAGGACCAGAACGGTTTCTGGATTCTCTGTTCCGACTTTGGAAATTCATTATAAATTAACCAGAGATAATTAGGAGTCATGCCATATATTTATAGATTCCTCTCTGAGTCTAGTTTCTATAGAAACAAACGTCATCAGTATTGGAGCCCTGTACAAGGAGATATCCAAGTCGTAATACGCAAAGGTCAGGGTAGTCGATCCCTGTAACATGGGAGACTTTGACTAATAAACTGTACTAATTGGCCCAACCAAAAATTCTAGAAAAAAATATGTAGATGAGAATATGAGTCTAGTTTCAGGGAAAAATCACGAAACTGATTTTCGAGTTTTGAAACTCAAGATATGATTTTTAAAGCGACTAGTACGCAGATTGGCAGTGTCTGGGAAATATTTTTATAAGGGTTTAAAGTCTGTTAACACCTCGTGTTCGACTCCGGTGTCGGTCTCGGGTTCGGGGTGTTACACCAGATGAGGTTAAATAAGCCCCCAGTTAACAGAATCCAAAAACATGGGGCTACTAAATTTAAAGCTACAGACAGCGATGATGCCGAGCAAGCTGAATTTTGGTTGGACAACACTATTCGGGTACTTGATGAACTATCTTGCACACCCGATGAATGCCTAAAGTGTACTATCTCCTTGCTACGTGATTCTGCCTACTATTGGTGGAATACGTTGATTTCTGTTGTGCCCAGAGAGCGAGTAACTTGGGAGTTTTTCCAAATCAAGTTTTGAAAAAAGTATATCAGCCAGAGATTCATTGATCAAAAACGGAAAGAATTTCTTGAACTTAAACAAGGTTCCATGTCAGTTACTGATTATGAACGAAAGTTTGTGAGGCTTAGCCGGTACGCTCGAGAATGCATTTCTTCAGAAGCTGTAATGTGTAAACGTTTCGAAGATGGACTGAACGAAGATATAAAACTGTATGTTGGCATTTTAGAAATCAGAGAATTTGTAGTACTTGTCGAGCGAGCTTGCAAAGCCGAAGAGCTCAGTAAGGAGAAAAGAAAAGCTGATATGGGAGCAAAGGAGTTTCGTAAGAAATCTTCGGGGAAGCCCTTTCAACAGTCATCGAAGAAATTTAGAGATGATTTAGGCTGATCTAAAGACACTTCGGGTTTTTCCAGACGAGATCGCGATTGACCTCCTATGAGTACGCGAGTCACTTCGGTTGCCAGTGTTGGAAATGATCGTCGGGACAGGACAGAGTGCCAGTATTATGGTAAATGGTATTCGGGGAGTTGTAGATTCCATGCCCGCTCCTGTTATAAGTGTGGATCAGCTGACCACTTTATTAAAGATTGCCCGAGATTGTCTGAACAGAATGTAAATCAGAGTGGGAAACCGGGTGCTACTACTGCTCGAGGTAGACCATCTAGAAATACGAGAAATCCTAGTGGTGGTCAGAGAGGATCTAGAGATGCTACAACCAGATCTGAGGCTCGTGCTCCTGCTGGAGCTTATGCTATACGTGCACGAGAGGATGCTTCCTCGCCAGATGTTATTACTGGTACTTTCACTCTCTTTGATACTAATGTGATTGCATTGATTGACCCTGGTTCTACTCATTCATATGTATGCGAGACTTTAGCATCCAGTAAGACTTTACCTATTGAGTCTACTGAGTTCATAATTCGAGTATCGAATCCCTTGGGTTGTTATGTACTTGTTGACAAAGTGTGTAAGAAATGTCCCCTAGTAATCCGAGGTTCCTGTTTTCCAGCTGATTTGATGCTTTTACCGTTTGATGAATTTGATGTTATCCTCGGTATGGATTGGTTGACCGTACATGATGCAATTGTAAATTTCAAAAGAAAAACCATTGATTTGTGGTGTGTAAATAACGAGATAATCCGAGTTGAGTCTACTGACTTGATTGGGTTGCCAGCTGTAATATCATCGATGTTGGCTCAGAAATATGTAAGAAAGGGGTGTGAAGCATACCTTGCGTATGTACTTGATGACAAAGAGTTAGAAAAGAAGCCTGAATCTGTGTCGGTGGTTTGTGAATATTCGGATGTTTTTCCCGAAGAATTATCGGGTTTACCACCTATTCGGGAGGTAGAGTTTGGTATTGAGCTTGTACCTGGGACTACACCGATTTCGATAGCTCCGTATCGTATGGCACCAACCGAGTTAAAGGAATTGAAAGCTCAGTTGCAAGAGTTGACGGATAAAGGTTTCACTCGACCGAGTTTCTCACCTTGGGGCGCACCAGTTTTGTTTGTGAAAAAGAAGGACGGAACCATGAGACTGTGCATCGACTATCGTCAGTTGAATAAAGTGACAATAAAGAATAAATATCCGTTACCACGTATTGATGATTTGTTCGATCAACTGAAAGGAGCCTCTGTATTTTCGAAGATAGATTTGAGATCGGGTTATTATCAGTTGCGAGTTAGAGACTCAGATATACCCAAAACTACTTTCAGAACAAGATACGGTCACTATGAGTTCTTAGTGATGCCGTTTGGACTCACTAATGCCCCTGCGGTATTCATGGATTTGATGAATCGGATCTTCAGACCATATTTGGATCGGTTTGTAGTTGTGTTTATCGATGACATTCTGGTCTATTCGAGAGATGAAACTGAACATTCTGAGCACCTGAGATTAGTGTTACAGATTTTACGGGATAAGCAGTTGTATGCTAAATTCAGTAAATGTGAGTTCTGGTTGAAAGAAGTTAGCTTTTTGGGACACGTGGTATCTGCATCGGGTATTAGAGTTGATCCGGGAAAAATATCAGCCATACTTGATTGGAAGCCCCCAAGGAATATTACTGAAGTCCGGAGCTTTTTGGTACTTGACGGTTACTACAGACGCTTTGTAAAGGGTTTCTCGATGATAGCCACCCCAATGACGAAACTACTCCAGAAAGATGTTAAGTTTGAGTGGTCAGAAGAATGTCAGAAAAGTTTTGATCTATTGAAAACTTATTTGACTGAAGCTCCGATACTGGTACAGCCCGAATCCGGTAAAGAGTTTGTCATTTACAGTGATGCATCCTTACTTGGGTTGGGTTGTGTGTTGATGCATGAAGGTCGAGTTGTAGCTTACGCGTCGAGGCAATTGAAGCCGCATGAAAAAAATTATCCAACCCATGATCTTGAATTAGTTGCCATCGTATTCGCTTTGAAAATATGGCGACATTACTTATTTGGTGAGAAGTACCATGTATTTTCGGATCACAAAAGTCTCAAATATTTGATGACTCAAAGAGATTTGAATCTGCGACAAATACGTTGGCTTGAGTTGTTAAAAGATTATGAGCTTGTCATTGACTATCACTCGGGAAAGGCTAATGTGGTTGCGGATACTTTAAGTCGTAAATCACTGTTTGCTTTACGAGCGATGAATGTACACTTGTCTGTTCTATCCGATAATGTGTTAGTAGCAGAATTAAAGGCTAAACCATTGTTGATTCATCAAATTCGTGAAGCTCAGAAAGTCGATGATGAATTGGTTGCAAAACGGGCTGAATGTATTTCGAATATGGAGTCAGAGTTTCAAATAGATGATGATGATTGTTTGAGGTTCAGAAGTCGATTGTGTGTTCCAAGAAATTCAGAATTTATTTCGATGATTCTGAACGAAGCACCCCGGGGAGTACGAAATTGTACAACGACCTGAGACGTCAGTTTTGGTGGCATGGTATGAAACGAGACATTTCTGACTTCGTTTCGAAGTGTTTGATATGTCCACAAGTGAAAGCGAAACATCAAGTGCCTTCAGGATTACTTCAGCCGATCATTATACCCAAATGGAAGTGGGATCGAGTCACAATGGACTTTGTGTCTGGATTGCCATTATCATCAAGTAAGAAAGATGCGATCTGGGTTGTTGTTGATAGACTGACAAAGTCGGCTCATTTTATTCCTGTACGTACGGATTATTCCCTTGACAGGCTAGCTGAAATGTATGTATCTCAGATTGTAAGGTTACATGGAGTACCCATTTCTATTGTGTCCGATAGAGATCCGAGGTTCACATCGCGGTTTTCGAAGAAATTGCAAGAAGCTTTGGGTACCAAATTACATTTTAGCACCGCTTTTCATCCTCAGACTGATGGTCAATCCGAACGAATAATTCAGATACTCGAGGATATGTTGAGATGTTGCATCCTTGAGTTTGGTGGTTCGTGGGAACGGTATTTACCTTTGATTGAATTCGCTTACAACAATAGTTTTCAATCAAGCATTAAGATGGCACCTTATGAGGCTTTGTACGGTCATAAATGCCGTACACCATTGTTTTGGACCGAGCTTAGTGAGAGTAAAATTCTCGGAGTTGATTTGATTAAAGATGCTGAACAGAAAGTAAAAATAATCTGTGAAAGTCTGAAGGCAGCTTCAGATCGTCAGAAGTCGTACACGGATTTGAAACAAAAAGACATTGAGTATCAGGTAGGAGACAAAGTGTTTCTTAAAGTTTCACCTTGGAAAAAGATACTCAGATTTGGCCGTAAGGGAAAATTGAGTCCGAGGTTCATTGGGCCGTATGAAATATCCGAACGAATTGGTCCAGTTGCATATAGATTGATTTTACCCCCTGAACTCGAAAAGATTCACAACGTTTTTCATGTTTCGATGCTTCGACGTTATAGATCCTATCCTTCGCACATAATTAATCCATCGGAAGTGGAAATTCAATCCGATGTAAGTTATGAAGAAGAACCAATTCGTGTCCTAGCTCGTGAGGTGAAAGAATTACGAAACAAAAAGGTTCCTTTAGTAAAGGTGTTATGGTTCAAACACGGGATTGAAGAAGCTACTTGGGAAACCGAGAACTCTATGAAAAAACGATACCCAAATTTATTCACTGGTAAGAATTTTCGGGGACGAAAATTTTTAAGTGGAGGAGAATTGTGACAGCCCTAATTTGACCTTAGTCGAAAAGTGGATTCGGGACCACAAAACCGAGTCGTAAAAATAATTAACCATTAAATTTTGTGTTTATTGTATGTGAAACAGGCATGTGTGAAAGTTTCATGCTTCAATTTTGTCATTTGTATGCGAAATTATTAAATAGGACTTATGTGAGAAAATTTAGAAATGTGTTAGGCAAATGTTGAAGTGACTTATTAATGCATGTTATAAAAATGATGGGTTTGCATGTCAAATTTCCATTTATGATAAGTAGTGGCCGGCCATGATGGGATCATATACATATAATATGTATTAATTATTAGTTAGTAGCTTTATATTTTATAACATAAATAAATAAAAAGGAAAAGTAATTAAAATAAGGAAAGGAATGGTGAAGAAAACAAAGTATCACCTTGTTCTTCTTAGCCGTACAAGAAGAAGAAAAAGAGGGGGAGCATTCGGCCTTTTGAATGAAGAGAAGCTCAAGAGCTAAGGGGATCAAAATCAGATAAAGGAAAGGAGAAAGCAGTCGAGTAGTCTATCCGTAACTGCCCCAAATTATACTCGAGGTAAGTCTTTAAGTAATGGAACTTAGCTTATGATTTGATAAAGCAATTACATATATATACATATATGTGTGAATGTTAATTGGGGTTTAAATCTGAGCTTGGTCTCGAAGGGCTTTTGAGCCAGTGTCATAATCCGAGCTTGGTCTCGAAGGGCTTTTGAGCCAGTGTCATAACCGAACCTAGTTTCGAAGGGCCTTCGGGCCAATGTCATAATCCGAGCTTGGTCTCGAAGGGCTTTTTGAGTCAGCGCTAAGAATCGGGCTTGGTTTCGAAGGGCGTCTGTGACGGCATAATATTGAGTTGAAAACTCGTAAATATTCATACGAGAAATCATATAATACATGTTGAAACCATTTTAAACAAATGTGCTACTTACAGTAAGATAACTAGGTAAGTAATTTACTCTCGTTGAGAATATGATTATGTTAAATTATGACTTTGAAATTGGTGGGGATGCTTAGACCATTGTTTAAAATCATTTGAACGTTTATGATCTGATTATGATGTATGAGTTCCGAATTAGAGAGTTCAACTTCACAAATGTGAGATGTAGGTGTATATGCATGAGATTGACACGGAAATGTGAGATGAACGTATTCGACTATAGAATGAATTTAGTTGGATATATATATATTGCTTTCACCTTTGTGATATGAATGATAAAAGCAGTACCTTAGTTATTTTCTATTCGGCCAAAGGATGAAACAAATAAACTTTGATATTATTATGCCACTCTTTTAAATGATTTCATTACTTAAACTTACTAAGCATCGAAGTGCTTAATCTTTTGCTTTAATTCTCTGTTTTATAGATTTTGTTCGTCATCTATCGGACTCGGGAGTGTCAAAGTCGAAGTCGTCCACACTATCTAAGCCCTTTTGGTATATTTTTTTTTAACTTTGATAATGGCATGTATAGGGATGACTTTTGTTGTTAATTAAATACCTTTTGGTAATGTATGTGTGTATAGCCATGCGAAAATGGCTCGTATAATTTGAGTATGGCATTAAAATCATTTTGTGTATATATGCATGGTCTTATGATATGGTTATTGAGTGGTATGGAAATGTTAGGTAAATGATCAGCCATTGGAATGGCTAATTATGATCATATTTGGTCCTATGTATGTCAAATTACTAGCTAATCCATGGAAACCATGAAATAGGTAAAATTTACCACAAAACATTTTTCAGACAACAGTAGTGAAGTGAGTCAAAAAAATCACTAAAAATAGCAAAAATTGAATTAAATAATGAATAAAATATGGAATTGAAGCTTGATGAGTCTATTTTCGTATGGAAGAAGCAAACAGGTATATGAGCTATATTTTGTGAGATGTTTAAATTTTTGTGAAACAGGGCCAGAACGATTTCTGGATCCCCTGTTATAACTTTGGAAATTCACCATAAATTTTACAAAGATAACTATAAGTCATGATTTATATTTACAGATTCTTTATTGAGTCTAGTTTTATTAGAGACAAACGGCATAGTCATTGAAGCTCTGTACATGGAGATATCTAATTCGTAATACACAGAGGTCAGAGTAGTCTAACCCTGAAACAGGGGAGACTTTAACTAATAAACTGTACTAATTGGCCCGACCAAATATTCTAGAAAAAAAATTTATAGATGGATATATGAGTCTAGTTTCAGGAAAAATTTACAGAATCGGTTTTCGAGTTTTGGAACTCGAGATATGATTTTTAAAGTGACTATGATGTAGTTAGCCAGCTTGTCTGGAAATTTTAAAATGAACTGTGTAAGTAAATGAATTAAGTCCGTTAACACCTCGTGTTCGACTCCGGCAACGGTCTCGGGTACGGGGTGTTACACATGGTCTTACACTGGCTCTCATAATGTGGCCGATGCATGTCCCAGACATGTCTTACACTAGCTCACACAAGTGACCCAAATGTCATAGCATGAATATCCGATTTCTTTCCTAAGGTTCATCCGGGAATTCTACTATCTCTATTCTCATCACATTATCTCATTTCCACAATCAAGCAATTCATGCTATAATAATTTCAAGTACAATTCAATCACATACATTATCAATGTAGTTGCATTATTTACATAAACTTACCTTGGATTACAAAATGTGACGACTAGTCGATTTAGTCAATTTACTTGGCTTTCCCCCGGTCTAGATTTGGATTCGGTATTTCTTGATCTAAAATAACAAAATCCACTTATTTAGTCACCTTATCAATCTAGGAACTCTACCATACATAATTAGGCAAAATGACTATTTTACCCTTAAGCCCGAAAATTGATTTTTTTTTAATTTCTTCACACCTTAAGCCTAGTCGAACCCTTTCTACTCTTATAGAAACTCCAAATTCCCACTATTTCATACACTTATCATCTATTTTACAACTTATGCAAAATAATCCTTTAAGGTGTTTTCATGCTAACACATTTCATAAAAGTTGGTTATAAGACACCCAAGACTCATTTTTTTCCATAAAAATTCGGAAAACATTACAAATCCTTTCATGGCAAAACCTTAAGCTCTTAATCATTTTGCAAAATAGTACCCTCATTTGAAAGCTCATGCTTCAAAGGTCTCAAAAGTACAAAAATATTCAAGAAAAGCCAAAAAAATTACTTACTTGTGAAGGCTTAAAGTTGCTGAAATTTCAAGCTCTTAAAACCCAATTCTTTATTGAAATTTTCGGTGAAGAAGGAGAGGTGAAGGAGATGATATCATCCTTTGATTATTTTATTTCTACTTTAGTCAAAAAGTCAAAAAATCAATTACCTAACATTGATAATTTTCAATTCATTGTCCCTTATGATCGGCCACCCATTTCTAAGGGTCTAGTTGCCCTATAAAGGCCCCCAATTTTTATTCTCTACCTATTTGACACTTTTAGCTATCAATTTAGGACTTTTACATTTTATGCGATTTAGTCTTTTTTTCTCAATTGATCTCACGAACATCAAAATTAACTCACCAAATTTTTCATACACTAATATAAACATGCAATAACTCCAAAATAATAATAAAATAATTTATTCGACTCTGGACTTGTGGTCCCGAGACCACTATTTCAACTAGGCCCTAGATCGGGCTGTTACACCCCACGCCTAGCATCATCTCTTCATAGAGATTTTAGCAATTAAGCCTATTAAAGAGCCCTTGGTAGACCGCCTTGGAGAGCCATCAGCAAAGGAGCAAAGCAAAGAAGTGAGGAGCCTAGTCAGTCGGAGTCTTGCGTGATAGCCACTTTGATTTGGGTTTAGTCTTTCCTTTCTTTAATTTAATCTAAAAATGTTTGCTATGTGTTCTTTGTTCTTTTTTACAAAAATGTTAGCTTAATTTTATTTAAGCTAGGATGATTTCTTTGATTAAATAATATTTATTTGATTCATGCTTATAATGTTTTTTTAATTAAAATCAAGTCTGTTTTTCATTCAATATGATTGAAATGTACCTAAATTAGCTGATCGATCCTAACCAAACGATAGTTAATGGACACATAATTGAAATGTGCATGCTCAATTTAGATCCTAACCCGATTAAATTGCAAGTTGCATAACAACTCTAACCAAGCTCTGTTATTTGCATAGTTTTTAGATTTGTGTGATTAAATTGTTTCAAACCTAACACATCCCTGTTACCTCACACTATTACTAGGAAACCCTTATTAAATAAGGATCAGTAAAATGCGTATTTACTAAGTAAAGGATTCCGAAATGACCTAATGTGGTTTCCAAACTCATGAAAGATCGAGTTGCCATGGCATGTTTTTCCGAATGTTATTAAGCATGTTGATAATAAGTTGAGTTTAATTAAAGTAATTGTCCTAGTTTATTTATGTTATAATTGTTACAAATTATGTTTAATTTTGCTAAAATCTATTTCATTCATATAGTTTGCATACTTAGGATAATTTGCTTGCATTTAGTTTAATATATTTCAATCATCACTTCCCAAACATGTAAAGTGATTTAACACAAATAAAATCCCTGTGGAGACGATAACTCGATACTTACTTATTACTAGATAACAACTGTGTACACTTGCACAAACCTACGCGTTACAAGTTTTTGGCGCCATTGCCGGGGATTCTTAACTTTGCCATAGTCATTTCTTTTCGTGAAATTATTTATTTTCAATTTGATTTATTTCTAACATTACTAACTTATTCTTTTAATTTTGTGGTTTTCTTTTCAGGTGTTTATCAGCATAGATCAGATTATCGATTTACTCCCTGTAGAACTTGAAATTGAGCGAACTTTTAGACAAAGAAGACATGAATGAACAACTCAAAGAAAAGTCGAGATAGACCTTGGAAATCAGAATCAAGATCAAGGTAATGAAGTCGATCATGTACGAAATCCCATCGTCATTGCCAATGATAGGGATCGATACATCAGACAATATGCTGTGCCACTTTTCAGTGAGTTAAATCCAGGAATTAGAAGGCCAGATATTGAGGCAACCCAAATTGAATTGAAACTAGTGATGCTTCAAATGCTCCTAACGATGGGCCAATTCAGTGGTATGCCCACGGAAGATCCACATCTCCACCTTCGATTGTTTATGGAGGTGAGTGATTGTAACACCCCAATTACCAACACAATCACCAGGTCTGGACAATGGGATATCACATATGTTGCCGGAGCAATTGAAAACATTCATTAAAATATAAATAAAAAAATAACTCGCATATTAATTCATATCCAAAGCATTATATTTACATTTAAAAACTCGCATAGCATCACCAACACCAAACATATACATGGTACGAACCATTAACAACTATCATATGTGCCTATTTATAAAACATCTCGAAGTATGAATTAATTCTCCAACTAACTAGAATATAACATAAAATCCTATAGGTACATGCCAACCAGATTAACAAAAGTTTCACCAATTAGATGAATACGAGATTTTCTGTTGGATGCTAATAATAATGAGTTCACACAATTGAACCTAACCTGTACACGGAAGACAAACCGAACGCTGAGTAATCAACTCAATAGCATTTCTATAACTAATGTTATAATATAAAATAAATTATGTAAGGATTTAAATAAATTAAAAATCAAGGTTCATAAGTCGTTAATATGTTAAATTATTTTATAAGAACATAATCCTTCCATATCGTATTTATAGTCATACCGACTAGTTGTCACATATTCATCTTCAAATTTCTTAACCTTTAAACTCCAAAATGCAATTTAAAAAATGAGTAATCGCTTACATTCATATAAATCATGCTTACGAAAGCTTCGATTGAGGCAACCCAAATTGAATTGAAACTAGTGATGTTTAAAATGCTCCAAACGATGGGTCAATTTAGTGGTATGCCCACGGAAGATCCACATCTCCACCTTCGATTGTTTATGGAGGTGAGTGACTGTAACACTCCAATTACCAACCGAATCACCAGGTCTGGACAATAGGATATCACATGCGTTGCCGGAGCAATTGAAAACATTCATTACAATATAAATAAAAAAACAACTCACATATTAATTCAAATCCAAAGCATTATATTTACATTTAAAAACTCGCATAGCATCATCAACACCAAACTTATACATGGTACGAACCATTAACAACTATCATATGTGCCTATTTATAAAACATCTCGAAGTATGAATTAATTCTCCAACTAACTAGAATATAACATAAAATCCTATAGGTACATGCCAACGAGATTAACAAAAGTTTCACCAATTAGATGGATACAGGATTTTCTGTTGGATGCTAATAATAATGAGTTCACACGATTGAACCTAACCTGCACACGGAAGACAAACCGAACGCTGAGTAATCAACTCAATAGCATTTCTATAACTAATGTTATAATATAAAAGAAATTATGTAATCCAAAGCATTATATTTACATTTAAAAACTCGCATAGCATCATCAACACCAAACATATACATGGTATGAACCATTAACAACTATCATATGTGCCTATTTATAAAACATCTCGAAGTATGAATTAATTCTCCAACTAAGTAGAATATAACATAAAATCCTATAGGTACATGCCAACCAGATTAAAAAAAGTTTCACAATTAGATGAATACGAGATTTTCTATTGGATGCTACTAATAATGAGTTCACACAATTGAACCTAACTTGCACACGGAAGACAAACCGAACGTTAAGCAATCAACTCAGTAGCATTTCTATAACTAATGTTATAATATAAAATAAATTATGTAAGGACTTAAATAAATTAAAAATCAAGGGTTCATAAGTAGTTAATATGTTAAATTATTTTATAAGAACATAATCCTTCCATATCGTATTTATAGTCATACCGACTAGTTGTCACATATTCATCTTCAAATTTCTTGACCTGTAAACTCCAAAATGTAATTAAAAAAAATGAGTAATCGCTTACTTTCATATAAATCATGCTTATGAAAGCTTCGAGAACAAACAAGGATTAAATTGTAGCATTTTGAAAATGACAAGTCAATAGTACGAAACAAGGGTCACATTTCATATATATATATAATACACATTATTATGTATAACATCATATTCAGATAATTCTTTAAAGCATGAAATGGATAGAATTGGTACCAATTTGACCAGTACTTAACATTCATGTTCAGTTAGAATTTTGAATCATGTAATAGATATTATTATTACCAAATTGGTCAACAATTTACTTACAAAAAATTGGACCAGATCTTGAAACATAAATAGACACAACAAATGCCACTTTTGGACAGCATTGCTACATGTTTCAGTTAGCTTTAATCTTTATTGTTACAATCATTTAAGGTTAGTATGACATAACCAATGATGTCCTATCTTGGACAGCATAATTACATGCTTTGGACAGTAATAATCCTCCTCTTAATGGCAACATTTAACAACTAAAATACAATAAGTGAATTAAATCAGACAACCAACGATTCACATCACAACATTAGCATTTTAATCATCTAAACACTATAATTATGACCTAATTTGGATAGTCAATGATTCATATTATAACAACAACATTTTAATTAGCTAAACACCATGAATTTGTCCTAATTTGGACAACCAATAATTTACAGTATAACAGCAACATATTAATTAGCTAAGCACCATAAATTTGTCCTAATTTGTACAGCCAATAATTTACAGTATAACAGAAGCATATTAATTAGCTAAGCACCATGAATTTGTCCTAATTTGGACAACCAATAATTTAAAGTATAACAACCACATATTAACTAGTTAAGCACCATGAATTTATCCTAATTTGGACAACCAATAATTTATAGTATAATAGCAACATATTAATTAGCTAAGCACCATGAATTTGTCCTAATTTGGACAACCAATATTTACAATAGCGTATTAAGTAGTAATAAACTATCTTAAGTTCAATTTTAACTCCCTCATGCAGTACAAACCTAACAACATGTAAGTTAACTTCTAACCTTCCCCAAATGTGCTTTTTAAACTTTAATGTACCATTCACCATGCAAATAGCTGTTATCAAAATTAATTAACCTTTTTTTCCACTGAATACCCAAATATAACTTTAACCTTTTTCAACTGAAAGTAACAATGAATGAACATTAAAATAAATAAAATTTTAAAGTATGGAGTTCAAGAACTCACTAAAGTCAACAGATTAAATAACCCTTAGATATAAGTTCAACAGCCTATGCTTTGTATTTATTCTCACCAAACAGTCCTCGTAATGGCAGCATTAAACACATAAATGACCAGGTTTCAGACATTTTAAAACACAAACTAATTTCCACAGCATAAATTTGATACATTAAACTGCATTCAGACAAGAATTCAATAGCATTAAATACATCACTACTATCCATTTCTTTCCATATCAGTCGAACCACACCGCAAGGAATACAAACATTATTAGCATGTATGCTATCTGCATGCAGCAACAGTTAAACTTCCATCTCCTACCATCGTTGCCAGTTTCACCATTTGATAGAACATTAAGGGAAAAAAGGAGAAAAAGAAAAAGGGCGTGAAAATCTCACCAAAAAACCCAACTGAAACTACTCTGAAACTGTGCCTTTCCCTTTCTTACTGCTGCTTCCAGCTTCTCCCTTGGCAAAAAGTTGCCAAACTTTCCCCTTCTTGCTGCACCGAATTTCCTAAGGAACCAGCTCCAAATTGAGCTTCAAATTAACATGCAATAGCTTTCCTCTTCCATCTCTATTTGAACAGTAAAGAGAATGGCAGAAATAAACAAAATTTTTCCTCTTTCACTCCTTTCCCCCCTTTCTCTTATTCGGCATGCCAATTGATGAGAAAGCCAAATATTCTCTTTTCTTTTCTTTTTTTCACTAAGCTCTTTGTTTCTTTTATTCCAATCATTTTCTTTTCGTTTTCTATTTAATTTACTCTAACTTAATTTACTAATTGTTACTTTAATAATTATATATATATAATATAATATCCTCATAAACATCCACTATCAAAATTTATAAAAACAATGGTCTATCTATTTAATAAGTCTTTCAATATAGATTCACCTTATAATTTAGTATTAATTCTTACTTTTATCACTTATTTGATTTAGTCCCTTTTTTTTAAACACTCTTTCTTCAAAATTACATAACCAAAAAATTTAATTCACTTCTAATATAACTATGTAAATAATTAATAAAATATTTACAAGTTCAGTTTAGGGAAACGAGGTCCCGATACCTCAATTCCAAAGCCATTGTCTTTAGAACCGATACACTTGTACCTTATCTAACTTTCTAATAACTAAAATTATTAGATCAACCGCAATATAATACTGTAATTCCTTCATAACTATAAATAAACAATATTCACTAATTCTATCTTCGAAAAACAACATTATGAAATTACCGTTTTCGACTCCATTGACTTTTAGATCGTAACAATGATTCATTCAAGATAGCTGGTGTGACTGAAGACGCACTGAGGTTGAAGTTGTTTCTGTACTCGTTGCGAGATCGAGCATGAGCATGGCTCAATTCATTACTACGAAGTTCCTTATCTACATGGCAAGAATTAGCAGAGAGATTTTTGGTTAAGTATTTCCCGCCTAGCAAAAACGCTAAGTTGAGGAACAAGATCATAACTTTCCAACAATTGGATGACGAGTCTTTGTATGAGGCTTGGGAGAGATTCAAGGAGTTACTTCGTAAGTGTCCTCATCATGGGATTCCTTATTGTATCTAGTTGGAGACATTCTATAATGGTCTCAATGCACATACAAGATTGATGGTAGATGCTTCTGCGAATGGTGCAATTTTGTCTAAGTCTTATAATGAGGCTTATGAGATCATTGAGAGGATTGTGAGTAATAACTATCAATAGCCAACAAATCGAACAGCTTCAGGAAGACGTGTAGCCGGAGTTAATGAAGTTGATGTCCTCACTTCGTTATCAGCTCAAGTATCGTCTATTTCTTCTATGTTAAAACAGTTTACCGTTAATAGTGCTAATAATTTTGCAGCTCAGCCACCAAGTCTGTTTGAAGTAGTTTCCTGTGGTGTACTATGGGGAAGGTCATTCTTTTGAGAATTGTCCATCAAATCTCGAGTCAGTATACTATGTGGGGAACCAACATCAAAATAGGAGTGGACAAGGACCCCAGTCCAACTTTTATAATCATTCATGGCATAATCATCCTAGCTTTTCTTGGAGCAACCAAGGAAATGGACAGAACAACAACTTCTTATAACATAGGCCCAACCAATCTCAAGGGTTTAATCAGCAAGCTCCAAAACCACCTCAAGCTGAGGCATCAAATAGTTTGGAGAACTTGTTGAAAGCATACATGGCAAAGAATAACGCTTTAATCCAAAGCCAAGCAATAACATTGAAAAATTTGGAAAACCAAATGGGTCATTTAGCTACAAAGCTTCACAATAGACCGCAAGGAACCTTGTCGAGTTATACTGAAAATCTAAGAAATTTGGGTAAAGAACATATCAAGGCAGTGGCTTTGCGAAGTGGTAAAATTTTGGAACCCCAATTAATTGATGTCGAAGATAAGCCCATTGAGAAGAATGAACCAGCTGTTGAAATTTCTACACCAAATGAATCAAAATCTGCAAAGGCTAACAAGGCGTATCCTAACTTAGTGAGTTTAGATACTTTAAAATCTTCTTTGGATACAGATTTACCTACTCAGAAGAGTTATCCGGTTCAACTAAAAGTTCCATCACCTCCATATCTGCAAAGATTGCAACAACACAGGTAGAAACAAGAGGTGCAATTCAAGAAGTTTTTGGATGTTCTGAAGCAGTTACACATCAATATTCTGTCAGTGGAGGCTTTATAACAAATGCCAAATTATGTCAAGTTTATGAAGGATATATTGAGACTATTGCCTTGACAAAGAGTGCAGTGTGTTCCTGCAGAACAAACTGCCATCGAAATTGAAAGACCATGGAAGCTTTACTATACCCTGTAACGTTGGTGAATCTTACTGTGGTAAAGCTTTGTGTGACTTAGGAGTGAGTATCAACTTGATGCCTAAGTCTATTTTCAAGATACTAGGGATAGGTGAAGTAAGACCTACAACTGTGACGCTTCAGCTAGCGGATCGATCTTTAGCATATCTTAAAGGAAAGATCGAGGATGTTTTGGTAAGAGTTGATAAATTTATTTTTCCTGCTAATTTCGTTGTCTTAGATTTTGAAGTAGATAAGGAAGTGCCGATCATTCTTGGGAGACCTTTCTTAGCCATAGGAAGAACATTAATTGATGTGCAGAAAGGTGAACTCACCATGCGAGTTCAAGAAGATCAGGTAATCTTTAACATTCTTAAAGTGATGAAATTTCCTGATCTGGAAGAAGAGTGTTCAGCTATGAAAGAGATAGAAACCTTGGTTTCTATGGAAAGCAATTTTAAAGAAGATCCATTGGAGAAAGCCTTAGATCTTGACCCTTTGGAAGATGAAGAAGGTGAAGAAAACACGACTTTGATGGAAACCAATCTGAGAAATTTAATTCAATTCACACGGTTTGAACCGTTAGAGTTAGAAGTCAGAAAATTTTTGCAACCCAAGTTGTCAATTGAAGAACCACCTAAACTCGAACTAAAGGTACTTCCTACCCATTTGAAATATGTTTATTTAGGTGATTGTTTCACTTTGCCGGTGATTATTTCATCATAACTGACGAAAGATCAAGAGGAGCAACTAATTACTGTTCTAAAGAAATTTAAGAAAGCAATTGGTTGGACCATAGCTAATATTCGAAGTATAAGTCATTCTTTTTGCATGCAAAAATTATTTTAGAAGAAGGTGAAAGAGCTCGAATTGATGGGAAAAGGAGGCTCAATCCTATTATGAAATAAGTTGTGAGAAATGAAGTGATCAAATGGTTAGGTACAGGAACCATCTATCCTATTTCAGATAGTTCGTGGTTAAGTCTGGTGTAGTGTGTACCGAAGAAAGGTGGAATCACGATTGTTGAAAATGATCGTAACGAGTTGATTCCAATGAGAACTGTTACTATTTGGAGAATCTGTATTGATTACAAAAAATTGAATAAAGCCACTCAAAAGGACCATTTTTTGTTGCCTTTTATGGATCAGATGTTAGATTGACTGGCAGGTAATAAATTATATTATTTTTTAGATGGCTATTCGGGATATACCCAAATAGTTGTAGCTCCAGAAGACCAACATAAAACAACCTTTACTTGTCCATACAGTAAGTTTGCTTTTAGGCGAATGCCTTTTGGTTTATGCAATGCACCTGCAACATTTCAACGATGCATGATGGCAATATTCACTAATATGGTTGAAAATTTTGTTGAGGTTTTCATGGATGATTTTTCTGTTTTTGGTAACACTTATGATATTTGTTTGAGTAATTTGGCTAAGGTAGTGAAGAGATGCGAAGAGATGAATCTTGTCCTTAACTGGAAAAAATGCCATTTTACAGTTAAAGAAGGGATTATCTTAGGGCATAAAATCTTAAAGAAAGGAATTGAAGTCGGTAAAGCAAAGATGGATATAATTAAAAGATTACCAGCCCCTATTAATGTGAAAGTTAGTTAGAAGTTTCTTAGGCCATGCTAATTTTTACTGAAGGTTTATCAAAGATTTCTTAAAAATTTGTAAACCGTTGTGCTTGTTGTTAGAGAAAGATACAGTGTTTGATTTCATCAAAGCATGTTTGGAAGCTTTTGAAGATCTGAAAAATGGTTAATCTCAGCCCCAATAATTGTTAAACTAATTAGAGCTCACCTTTTGACTTGATCTGCAATGCAAGTGATTATGTCTTTGGAGCTGTGATGGGTCGAAGAAGAAACAAAGTGTTTCACCCTATTTACAATACAAGTAGAACTTTGACGGGAGCCCAATCAATTATACGGTAACTGAAAAGGAACTCTTTGCCATAGTTTTTTCTTTTGAAAAATTTCGCTCATAGCTTATAGGTACCAAAGTTACATATTTACTGACCATGTGGCCATTAAATACTTGCTCATGAAGAAAGATGTGAAACCGAGGCTAATTCATTGGATACTATTACTTCAAGAATTTGACCTTAAGATCCAAGACAGAAAATGTGTCAAAAATCAAATAATTGATCATCTGTCGAGGTTGGAACAAGATGAGGTAACTCGATCATGTGTTCCTATCAACGAGAATTTCCCAGATGAACACTTATTTGAGGGAAGTCAAATTCATGAAACACATTGGTTTGCTAATTTTGCCAATTATCTTGCATGTGGAATAATTCCTTGAGAAATAACATACCAACAAAGGAAAAAATTCCTTCATGATAGTCTGTATTATTTTTGGGAGGATCCATTTTTGGTTAAACAGTGTGCAGATAATATAATCTGAAAGTGTATAGCTGAATGTGAGATTGCTGAGATCTTGTGTCATTGCCATTAATCTCTAAGTGGGGGACACTTTGGTGGTTCACATACTGCAGGTAAGATTTTGCAAGCAGGTTTCTTTTGGCCTACACTATTTAAATATGCTTATGCTTATGTGAAGAACTGTCATAAATGCCAAAGGACCAGAAATATATCAAGAAGGAATGAGATGCCCTTGACAAACATTTTGAACATTGACTTCTTAGGTCCATTTCCTTCTTCGTATGGGAATAAATACATCTTAGTTGCTATGGACTATGTATCCAACTGGGTTGAAGCTGAAGCATACCCTACAAATAATGCTAAGGTAGTCATGCGATTCCTACATAAGCATGTGTTTACACGATTTGGGATATCAAGATCTATTATTAGTGATGAAGGTTCTCACTTTGTGAACAAATGGCTTAAGTGGTTACTTGACAAATATGATGTGAAGCACAAGATTGCTACTGCCTATCACCGCTAGTTTAATAGGTAAGTTGAAAGAGTGAACCATGAAATCAAAGGTATCCTTGAAAGGGTAGTACGACCTAGCAGAAAATATTGGTCTTGAAGGCTCGATGATGCATTATGGGCCTATCGAACAGCATTTAAGATGCTATTAGGAATAACTCCTTATTAGTTAGACTTTGAAAAGGCATGCCATTTTCCATTAGAGTTGGAGAATAGATCTCACTGGGCTTTGAAGCAGTTGAACTTTGATCTTAGGCAAGCCGATAAGAGAAGGATGTTACAACTTGATGAGTTGGAAGAGCTGAGATTGTTTTCCTATAAGAATACCAAAATGTGTAAAGAAAGATCAAAGAGATGGCATGATAGTCATATACAACCTCACGAGTTTAAAGAAGGTTAAAAGGTTTTGTTGTTTAATTCAAGGTTGAAGTTATTTCCTAGGAAACTTAAATCCTGATAGAAAGGACCTTATACCATATACCAAGTTTATCCTTATGGAGCTACTGAATTAAATGACAATTACGGAGGTACGTTTAAAGTTAATGGTCAACGTCTCAAACACTACTGGGATGGTGAAGTTGAGCGAGTTGAATCCTCATTCAAATTAACAGACCCTTGATTTTTCATGAACTCATTTTGAAAATAAATAAATAATTAGAACTTATTTTCTTAACTTATTACATTTAATTAATTTTGTCTAAGGAGATTGGAACTTAAACAGGACCGCTGTGACCCCTCCAACCTTTCTTAGGAATTAATTTAATGTAATTTGTTAAGAAAAATTTTCTTATTAAGATTTAAAAATGTTTAAGTTTCATTTGTTTAAATTTTAAATTTTTATGTAATAAAGGGGGTCAAATTTGGCCCAAGTACTAATTAGTTTTTTTTTGAGTAAGTTCATAGATACAGTATGAGTTTGAGGCCCAAGATAGTAAAAAGGAGGGAAAAATCCATACCTTGCTGCCACTCCCATTGCTTGCCGCCCAAGTAACCTTAATGTAGCTAAATTTGTGCTACATGTTGCCCTAATTTTTCCCTATATAAACCCCTCTTCATTCTACTACTTTTCATATCCCTCAAAGCAATCAGCTTAAACCTTAAAAAATTCCTAATTCTCCCTTTTGTGCCGTCAACTCAAATCCCGAAAGAAACCTTAGTTCTCTTCCCTTTTTACCAAAATCACCTATTGCGGCCGCAAGAAGATTGCCTGTAACACCCCTTATCCGTATCCGACGCTGGGACAGGGTTCGAGGCATTAACGGATATAAACTTATACTAACATACAATGCCAAGCCATAAAATTTTATCTAAATTTAAAACTTTTCAATCACATGAAAATTGACCTACGAGGCCCAAAACATACGTTGAGGGTAGTTCGGGACAAAACCCAAAACTTTCGGAACTTCTACTACACTTAGAAAATTTTCATACTTTGGAGAGTCATACGTCCGTGTGGGTAGGCCGTGTGGTCACACACACCTACGTGGCTTGGGACATGTCCCTGTCTTCAGCTCGTGTAACTCTCTGACTATGACGCCATCAAAAAAATAAGGTCACACGACCAAGTCACACGCCCGTGTGCTTAGGCCTTGTGGTGAATTAAATTCTTGAAATTTAGTGCAGAGTTCACACGTCCTGGGCACACGCCCATGTCCTGAGGCCGTGTTCTCCACATGACTGTGTCTTTGCCCTTGTGTTTACTACTGGGGATTCAGTTTGCATTAGTTAGGGTGCAAGGGACACACGACCGAATCACATGCCCATGGGGCAGATCGTGTGTCACACACGGCCTAGACACATGCCCGTGTGTCTAACCGTGTGAACAATTTTTAGGATATTTTCCAAGCCATTTTCCACCCTTAAACACTCACATACTTACACTCACTTCATGGCATGCGACATGCATATTTGAATACTCAATCATCTATATTCATTACGACTTGGTAATGTTCACATATCACCTATTCAAGCTATCATGCTTCCATATGGCATTCCACACCAATTTCATATATGTATATCCAGGGGCGAAGCCAGAAATTTTTTTTAGGGGAGGCCGGATGAAATTTTAATTTTTTATAGTTTATATTTTTATTATTTGTAAAGGATTAAATTTAAATTTTATAATTTTAAGGGGGACTAAAGTACAATTTTATCTTTACTAATTTAAAATTTCTAAAAAATTTTAAGGGCCTAAAATTAAATTTTTCATTTTAAGGGGGGCCGGGGCCCATGCCAGCCCCCTTGGCTATGCCCCTGTGTATATCATCTTTACTAACCTATTTTTTAAGTTACACACTTACATCAGCTTTATTGTCATGCACATTAATTCATATTTCATACACCAAACATTCATGCCATCCATCACACACTCATTAGCCATAAGCAACCATAACCACATTAAAGCCTAAGCACATTTGCATGCATGCACCAATAAAATGGGTTACAACCCAAATAATCAATATGCGCCACCTCTCATGGCCATATACAAAATAATCAAAATTGTAACATACAGAATGAGGGCTAAGTCAGAATAGTGGTTTCGGAACCACAAATCTGACGATAAAATAATTATTTTATGATAACTATGAGGTCTAGGATATGAAAATAAGCATGTGTCTTAAAGTTTCATAAAGAAATTCTATGTGTAAGGTATCCAATTGGAAACTAGAGACCAAATTGAATAAATTGCAAAACTTGGATTCTAGAAGCAATTTGTATGAAATTGCTTTGGAATATTAATTAGAGGTCCTTAAAGAGTAATTTTCCCAATATCTATGTTTTTGGACAAAAATGGGCATGCACGGAAAATTTTGGAAGTTTTAGTAAGGAAAGGCATTTTGGTTATTTGGTAATAAACTAAATAAAAAAGGGAAAAATCAAGCTAAAATCAGCTCATTTTCTTCTCCATGCTGCCGAAATTCTAAGGGTCTCCATAGCTAGGGTTTTCAACATTTTCAAGCTCAATAATAAGTGCTCCCTAGCCCCGTTTTTAACGTTCTTCGTATTTTTGAAATCCTCGTAACATGCTCTCTCTATTTCTACACATATTTCAAGCTGGGGTTCATGTTCAAAAATTTACCCATGTAAGAGATGTTTGTGTTTTGATGATTTATGGAGAAATATAAGAGTTTAAAGGATGGTAAACAACTTTTACTAAGTGGTTTTTCTTTTTTTGAAAAACGACCCAAAGGTCAACTTCAATTTATTGCATCATTTATGATAATACTATGGATTTCCATGGGGTAATCCACATTGAAGTACAAATTACACTTATTGTTAATCGCTAAATTACAAAGAAAATCAGCTGTCTTATTACTACACCGGCCAATCCAATTAACTTGGACCGAGGTAAAATTCCTAAACATCCTACAGGTTTTGTCAATACAGCAACCCAAAATGGCAATGTATTGGTCCCTCTTTTTAATCGTGTTGACTAGATAAGCACTGTCAGATTCAAAAAATGAGCTTATCCACTTTCACCTTTAAAGCCAAATTTAAGCCTTCCACAAAAGCTTCAAATTCCGCCCAGTTCACGTCCTGACTTTTATTCGCAAAGCTATAACAACCCCCGATTACAAAGCCATCATGGTCTCTGGCAATAGCTTCGTACCCAACATTCCCATTCACAACCACGGCATCGACATTATTTTTAATAACACCATCTGGGGCTTTCGTCCAACTTTTATGCCTTAGAATTGAGGGGATAACCGGATGTCCTATAAGGTTGAAAATATGAAAATCTTTGCTCAGAGTCTGTGCTCTTTCCCACACCACCATGGCCCTATCTTCCTTCCCCTGAAAAACCAGATTGTTCCTATCATTCCAGCAGTTCCAGAGAAGACTGAAAAAATCGGCAGCTACTTTTTTTGTCTAGCTCACGAAGAACATCTTCCAACCAGTCGGTGTACCGTTCTTATCTACCATCTATCAGCCTGTTGTTAATCCCACCAATCATGAGGATCTCTTGAACTTTAGGGAAATCTTTCATAACGTGGATGAACGTTTCATTCCCGCTGTTGCATCTGGGACAGGCTGTCGAGAACTCTTGATGGATACGAGCAATTTTGTCATAGGTAGGCAGAATATCATGGCAGATTCTCCAACTAAAGACCTTTATTTTTGGAAGTATTTTTAACTTCCATATAATTCTCCAAATCAATCTGTGGGGACTGAAGCCGATTCTTCTAAGTAATAACCAAGAATAAGTTGATTTGAGGTATATACTCCATGAGGGTTTTGAATCCACGTTCTGCTGTCATTTATACCATTATGAAGAATGGGTATATCAATAGAGTTGCCATCTCCAATCTTCCACAGAAAGCCATCCTTGAGGGCGTCTATCACTTTAACAATACTAGACCAAGTAAAAGGTGGCTTTTCACAATATTCCGGTCTAAGCACGTCTCCCTCCGAAAAATATTTTGCACTCAGCACCTTAAAGCATAGAGTGTCCTTATACTGCATAAGCCTCCAAACTTGTCTATCAAGGAGGGCAATATTAAACAAATGCATGTCTTGAAAACTGATACCCCCCATTCCTTTCGGATAGCACATATGCTCCCAAGCCAGCATGACCAAACCTCGAATTTTTTCGTTATTCGTCCACCACTGCTTACACATTTTTGAATGTAATTTCTCTATAATACCATTTGGAGCAAGAAAGACAGAAAAGGCATAGGTTGGGATAGCTTGAATAATGGCTTTGATGAAAATCTCTTTTCCTCCATAAGATAGAAGTCGCTTTGACCAGCCATTTATCCTGCAATTCCACCGATCTAAAATGTTAGTAAAAGCAAGAGATTTCTTTCTACCAATAGGTAATGGTAGCCCAAGATAATTATCAAGTTGGTCAACCATTCTCATCTTAAGCTTAGAACAAAAAAGGTGTCTTTGAGCCAAAGGAGTTTTCGGGCTAAACATTATCATGGATTTATCATTATTAATTTTTTAACCCGATGCGCCTGAAAATTTCGTTAAAATATTGACCATCTCCTCCACATCCTTATTTTTGTTACGAATAAATAAAAGTGCGTCATTAGCAAAAAATAAGTGATTAATACGCAACCCATTGATGCTAGCCCGAATTCCTTTAAGCTTATTATTGGTTTGATCTTGAATTAACAATTTAGAAAAAGCTTCCATGCAAAAGAGAAAAGGATAGGGAGAAAGAGGGTCACCCTGTCTATAACACCCCTATAACCCGTGTCCGTCGCCGGGGTGGGTTATGAAGAGTTACTGATTCAAAATTTAATATTTTAAAAACATACACAATAAAAAAATAAAATAAAAATATACATCGCCAAACTCTGTTAAAGATCGAAATTCAAACTTGTATTGACATTCAAAAGTAGCCATATTCACATGGCTTATATATAAGTACATCTAAAAATATCATTCGCTTAAGTCTATTCCATACATGCCATACTAGCTTCAAAATATAGCAGTACCCCAAAATGACAGATAGTGTGACGAGTAGCTGACGATTCCCTTTCCGAGCAGGTAACTGGAATCAACAATCTATAAAACAGAGAACGTAACAAATGAAGTAAGCTTTCAAAGCTTAGTAAGTTTTAAGCATCACAAATAATTAAAACGTATCGAAAATCAAAACATTCATTTAAACAGACTTATTCTCAATTCAAATTGCTTCATGGCCGAATACACATAAACATAAACATAGATTCTTAGCACATATTTTTCTTTTACTAATAGTTCATAGGATGCATTTAAAATAAATAATCTCATATATTAACAACATTTGACCGAATAGGTCATTGCTTTACTCGTAGAAATAACAATCATTCACACTTAAGTATCATTCTTTAATACTAATAATTCACAAATCATTGACTGAATGTTCATGAGTACATAAAGAAATTTTAATATATAATTCATATACAAATATACCATGACCGATTAAATCATTCTCATATTCACAAATATAACCATCAATTACACTTATATATATAAATGTATATATATATTCTTCTTTGATGCTATGATTCACTTCGAAATCAAATCACCGATGTGTAAGTAATACGTACCTGAACATCTTAAATGTATAGTACTTACTCAACGATGGTTTACTGCGAACATTCAATATCGTAGTCTTACTTAATTACTGGCATTAAGCCTGTCAGGTCTTAGAACTTGAAACCAATTACCAGCACAAGCCTGCGGGAATTTAAACTCGGTATAATACCAGCTCGAAGCCTGCGGGACTTTTGCCCGGACATATTTCCAGCACGTAGCCTGCGGACCTTAAGTCCGGTTATAATTCCAGCACATAGCCTGCGGACCTTAAGTCCGGGTATAATTCCAGCATATAGCCTGCGGGTCTTTAAGCCCGGATATAATTCCAGCATATAGCCTGCGGGTCTTTAAGCCCGGATACACATCAAATATCATGCATATTTAATCATATATTAACACAACTTATTCAACATATCACATTAGTAGTCATTTGCTACGTTCGGATATAAGCTCCGTATGAATACCATCATTTTCATTTCGATTCGAAAGCTATACATAAATATCACATATCAAGGCATCATCAATTATATACTAAAGGTGACTACTCAAAACTTACCTCGAATATTTTCGAACAGTCTCGGATCGACTATTCAACTACTTTCTCTTTTCCCTTGTCCAACCTTGGTTCTCTATGCTCTTGAGCTTAAATTCAACAATTTTAAACTAGTCATTATTCGACTATTCAAGTATTACTTTCAGAATATAATATATATACAAATTTCACACATATAGATCATAGTAAGTTTATAATAAAACATTAAGCAACTCGTTAACAAATTTTTATCAATATTTACCACATAATCACAAATTCACAATAAGCTGTCTTCCTGAGCAACAGTCACTAAATTACTTATAATTAGAGCTACGAAACTCCAAATCAATTTCCGTAAAATTTCCCTGAAAATAGACTCGTATATATTTTATCCATAAAATTTTCATAATTTTTAGCTTAGTCAATCAATACCAGATTTTTCTTAAAGTTTCCCCTGTTTCACCGTTTGACTAATCTGACCACCCTTTACTTCGAATCAAATTTCCAATTGTAAAAAAGTCAAAATATGTTCTCGTTGATTTCATTTGAAACTAGACTCATTAAGCTTTAATTGCATAGTTTATTCAGCTTCTAACTCCACTCCCACAATTTATGGTGATTTTCCAAAATCACATTACAGCTGCTGTCCCAAGCAGATTTACTACAATTTACTATTTCACAACTCTTTGCATTCATATCATTTAAACATGTATAGTTATGCAACCAAAACACAAATCATACATACCTTATACTATGCATATCAAAATAACTCCAACCATGATTGGATATAACCGAATTTAAACATGAAAATTAAACCATTTTCGAACTCCTATAGATCATTCGGCAATTTACAAAATCATACCATTAGAATTCATGTACAATACCGAACCTTTAGACATTCAAACATCTACCATTTTCTTTTCAAATCATCTAAACGGTAATACTCATATTTTAGCATTTAACTTCAAAACATTTATTCAAGTAACTAAACAAGTCCAAGTTCGGCTATTACACATATAAATACTATCAAATTAAACCTTTAACTAGTTCAAACTTCTCTCATCAACATTTATTCATCAAAACATAAAGAAAATAATCCAATCTCTTCATTAACAACCATGGCCGAATGCTCCATTCACCACCCAAATCCAAAATTTTAACATGGCCTAAGTAAGAAACATGATGATTAACCTAAAACAAGCTAGAATTTAAAAAAAAACCTAACACAATTTACTAACCTTCCTTATGATTCAAATGGCCGAATGTCTTGCTCCATTTTTTTTTCTTTCTTTAGATTCGGCTAAGAAGAACAAAGCTGAGACTTTGTTTTCTTCACCATTCTTTCTATTATTATTTTATTTTATTCATCTATATTATAAAGTATAAAGCCATTTAACTAATAATTAATACATATATTTAATATAAAAGCATCATCATGGCCGGCCACTATAAACAAAAATGTATATTTGACATGCAAGTCCAAACCTTTTGTGACATGCATTAATAGACCCCCTTTTTAAAATTACCTATCACCTTCCACAATTATTTCACATAAGTCATATTTAATAATTTCACATACAAATGACAAAATTAGAGCATGAAACTTTCACATATACATGTACACATATAATAAGCATAGAATATAACAGTTAATTATTTTTGTGACTAGGTTTTGTGGTCCCAAAACCACTTCCCGAATAGGGTCAAATTAGGGCTGTCACACTGTCTAAGTCCCCTTCCCAGCACAATAGTTTCAGAAAGGGTTGAGTTGCATTTGACCATGTAGCAAACCAAACAAACACAGCTCATAATTTTAGTCACCCAAGCCTCCGCGTAGCCCATTCTTTTCATAACTTCTTCGATAAAATTCCATTCAACTCTATCGTAGGCTTTGCTCATATCAAAGCTTAATTACAAAGCCTTTATTTGGGCCATTTTTAGCACTTTGAAGATAATGAACCAACTCGTGAGCGATCAACACATTGTCGTGAATCATCCGTCCGGGAACGAAAGCACTTTGATTTTGGCTAATGCACATTGAGAGAGTGTCTTTCAAGCGATTTGTAAGAACTTTAGCAACAATTTTATTTATTACCCTGCACAGATTAATTGGACAGAAATGAGTCATATCAATGGGCTCTTTGATTTTAGGAATAAAGACAATAATGGTCTCATTAAGACACTCCACACTGGTATCACCCCTCAGGACTTCATGACATAGCTTAATAATATCGACACCCACCACCTCCCAATTTTCTTTGTAGAAATTTCCGGATAGACCATCTATGCCCGGGGCTTTCCTAGGATCCATTTGCTTAAAGGCCTTTATAATTTCATGATCCGTGAATGCCATGGTTAATCTGTCATTCATCTCTCCTGAAATACAAGAATCAATATAGTCAAGATTTAAAGTTTCATCAATATGTAACGTTGACTCAAATAGACTTTGGAAATACTCCCTGGCAGCCTCAGAAATATCTTTGGTATTCTCCCTCCAGTAGCCATGCATTTCTTTTAGCCTTTAAATTTTGTTCTTTTTTTTTTTTTTCCTACTGGTAACCCTCACATGAAAGAACCTAGTATTTCTGTCCCCCCTCTTTTAGCCAATTAACTCTTGATCTTTGTGCCCAGTACTGCTCCTCACTATCCAGCAGTTTCCTTAGCTTTAATCTCATAGCTTTAAGTTTATTACCATCGTACACTTTCACAGGTTTATCAGTAAGCCTATTAATATTGGACTTTAGCGCATCAATTTGGCTGCTCATCCTCTTGTTCCTATTAAACTGCCAAGTTCCACCTTCTCTATTTTATCCATAATGTCTTCCGTATCCATCTTCCAAGCATTTTTAATGATATTTTTAGCTTCTGTCTCTTTAGCCCAGCATATATCATATCTAAACATTAGTCTACCATCCTTCTTCTCCTCTCCAGGCTTTCGACCCTTGGTATCAAGCATAATAGCATCATGGTCCGAGTTTGACTGGCGAATAACTTTGGTTTCGATGAACGGGAAGCTGTGCACACACTTGCCGAGATCAAAAAAAAGATCCAGTCTTTCTTTGACTATCGTGCTACCCTTACGATTGTTGACCCATGTAAACCACCCATTGTCTGTTTTCAAGTCCACCAGTGATAACTCATCAATAACCTCACGGAAGTCGTCCATCAGGGCCTGCGGTTTCCTTCTACCACCTTCCTTTTTCGAGTTATCAAGTATGGCATTGAAATCGCCTCCAACAATCCACTTTTCTTTCACCGATCTTCCCACCCCCTTAAGCATATCCCACGAGCTCTTCCTATTGTTAGGGTCGGCATTCCCATAAAATCTAGTGAATCGAATAAGTTTATCATTTTCATCGTGAATTAAAGAGTCAATATGATTACAAGAGTAGCTTTGGATCTCAACCTTAGTTCCCTCCTTCCACATCATAACCAGCCCACTACTTTTACCACAAGCATTGACTGCCAGGCAACCTTCCATCCGACACTTGCTACGAATTTGTGGAAATTTGTTAGTTTGCACTTTTGTCTCACATAGAAAAATAACCTCCAGATCATTTGCAACAAGGATTTGCTTTAATTCGTGAATTGTCGCAGGATTTCCAATCCCACGACAATTCCAGCATAGGATCTTCATCACTAATTGCTGGGCTTGTCGCTAGCCATCGTTTTGCAAGAAGAAAAATTGTCCAATCTACTCCACCTCACTTGAAGATGCTCTTTTTCAAAAATAGCAATCCTTCGATCATCTCAAAAATGTAGTCAACCATAATGCACCTGTACACTACTCAAGACCACTCCCTTTCGAACCAGCAGGCATACGTAACAACAAAGGTACCATGAAAGGACCTCCGGACACCTCACAGCCCAAGAGCCAGTTCTCAACAGGCAGCCTAGCAAAACCAAAAATAACAGAGAACAATAAAAACACAAACAAAAACAAGAAATTAGAGGAAAACGAAAAATGCAAGAAAACGGCTAACCCCCTCCAAGAACACAAAAAAACACCAAAAAATGGGGTAGAAGGTAGTCAAAAGAAAGAAATAACACAAGATACCAGGAAAACGCAGGAAAACCATCAACCAAAACACGCCGGAGACTCGTCAAAGAGACGAAAAACTCACCACCAATAAGTCGAAAGGTACGTCCAAAAGGATTTTATCTGCAAGAAAAGAAAAACGAGTAGACAAAATGAGAAATACCTAAAAGCAAAAGAAAACCTAAAGGTAAATAAAACCTAGAAAACTCGTCAACAGGAATATCAACAAACGGGCAAAGAAAAATTAGAACACTCAAGCCCCACCTTATAGCCAAAACCCCAGAAAAGAAAAAGGAGAAATCGCAGCAAGAAATGCAAAGATGTTTGCCCCGGAGTCGCAAAGACGAAATAGCCAAACACAGTTAAAAAACAGAGTTAAAAACGCACAAAAACTCTGCATGCATGAAAACATACAAACTATACGTCGGGACAAAGGAAATCCTAAGGTCATGTAAAGATTTCGCGGGTGGGACGTAGAAAAGTCAGGAGAAAATTAAATTTTCTATCCACCATGGGGCCCTCAAAATTTCAACATCAAGAAACAAAAACTCATGCAAAAATGAACGTGCACAAACAACAAGAAAGCCAAGACACATAAAATAAAACCAAAGTGAATGAAAATCTGACAAAATCACCGATAAAATTCAATCGAGTAGCACTGCAGAGAAGACGTCTTGTCCGGCCAGAAGCACTGCCAGACCCTATCGCATCAAACAGAAACACCGTACGTCCACCGAACGACACGAAGAAAGAAATCAAATAAAACAAAATCACACCCAAAGCAACACACTCAGAATCTTCAAAACTGCCATAAAATCGAAAAGAATAAGGCAGACACACAAAAGGAAAAACAAGAAAAGAAATCACAAAATCTTAGAGAAAAAAAATCACAAAACACGCTGCTTACTAAGTAGTTTTTCATCGAAATGATTTAAGGGATTATTTTGTAAAAATTGTAAAAATAGATAGAAAATTATGAAATGAAAGAAAAAGTGGGCTGCTATAGGCAAGAAAAGTATTCGGCTAGGCTTGAGGACTTAGAAAATTTCATGCATTTCATTATACGAGCCTTAGGACTAAATTGTAAAAGTGTGAATGGTTAGAGGCAAATTGGTCATTTTGTCCGGGGGTGAGTTTTAAATCCTAAAATGAAAAACGTGATGTATTAACAGTCAAATTTTATTGATATAAATCCCAAGGAACCAATTCCGGAGGTCAACCGTGAAAAACGAAAGGTTTCGGAATAACCGAAATACAAAACCGAAGCAATTACCAGGTAAGTTCGTATAACCCGAAGTAAACTCTTAATATACTTAAATATGCATGATCTTGAATGCATGGAAATTTAGATATTCATTGCATGATAAACCATGAAATGTGGTAGTGTAATTGAAAAGATGATAAATGTCTCAGTTGAAATAGAAAGGGGAATCCGATGGATAAATTATGGCTTACATGACATGAGATCCTGCATGTGTTGCAGAAAAAGATTTAGCCCGAATGGGTAATCCGATGATCTCTAAATAGAAAGGATCTAACCTGGACGGGTGTTCCTTGAGTGATCGAGCCTCCCAGAGAATATGGGTGCATTAAGGATTTAGCCTGGATGGGTAATCCGATTTGAGGACTGAATTTAGCCTGGACTGGCAATTCAAATCCGAGCTTATGAGAGTAATTGTCATTAAAAGGGATTTAGACTGGACTGATAATCCCAACATTGCTCTATGAGTTACTACTACAGGGAATTTAGCCTAGATTGGTAATCCTACCGTAAGATATAAGGTTCACGAGAGTGCGTACTTGAGATGATCACTTGTATGACTTGACAGTAAATGGCTATCCATCGAGATTTTCGAAAAAGTTCAACGGGATTAACATGAGAAATAAAGAATGAAAATATTGAATTGATGAGCTCATCTAAGGCTAATAACATGATGTATTGTTATGAAACTAACTTGATGATTGAGTGCATGTGATAGGGAAATTGTTTCATGCTTGATGGAATTATTGCCTAAATATGGTTGTATGCTAATTAACCGGTAAGTTTACTTTCCAGTTATCCAGACTTACTAAGCATATAAATGATTAACCCCTTCTCTTTTCCTTGTCTTATAGAGCTCGTGGACTCGTGAAGATTGGAAGACGGTTGGAGAATTAACACACTATCGACTTGACCTGCTTTGGTATATAGATACTTTTATTTTGTTTAATGACATGTATAGGATTTTTGGTTATTTTGTTATATGTGTCATTTGGCTAGCCAATGTAAGAGCCTAAATGATATACTTATTCTTTTGTATATGGTCATGAGATATGGCTCATATTGATGTAGGTAGTAAACCTACCAATGATGCATGTCTATATTTAATTGTTTCATAAGATGTGATGATGAGGGTTATCATGAATGAATGATTGAAATGGAACCTAATAATTTGAGAGTGGATATAGCATATAATTGTATATGGTTACAACATGCCCCAAATGTAAAATGTGGTATGTTAATCCCTAATACAAAATGGATAATTTAGCATGTACTAAACGATGAGATGAGGTTGACATGCAATTTAGGTTATGCTAAGGTTGTTTAAGAGTATGATTAGGCCATGTTAAATACCATTGAAGTATTTAAGTGTGTATGGATGATAGAGGGTGACCAAATGTAACGCCCCAAAAATCCTGAAATCCCGAACTTTTTTTTTTGGTTTGGATAAAAATTATGCTTAACATTCCTAGTCAAGTGTTAATTATGTGATAGTAGGTCTTGGTTAAGGTTTGAGTTCAAACTTAGTGGTGAAGGAAATTATGGTTTAATTATTAAAAGAACCTTGTTGGCAAGTAGGTTGGCTTTTAAATAAATGAAGGAAGAATTGGACAGAAGAAAGCCTTGTGGTGGAGTGGCAAGCGGCGTCACATGCAAAGGGGTATAGGGTTCGAATCATTCCTTGCTCAAAAGAAGGATTTATTTTTACTTAAGGGATGGACAATGGTGGCATTGGATATGAACACTGTAGGGAGTGATAAGAGGAGAAATTTGAGGAGGGGATTAGGGAGTTATCATTGAGAAAAAGTAGGAGATGAGGAGTGAAGAAGAGGTGGAGCCGAATTGGGAATTTGGGCATAGGAATTCGGCTATATACTATAAATAGGTGCCGAATGTGAGGCTGCCAGACTAATGCGGAATTCTCCCTCACCTTGTTGCCAGAAAACACCTTTTTCTCCAAAGATCTAAAAGCTGAAAATCCCTTGTTCTTCTTTCATTTTTTTGTATCGATTCTCTATTCTTCCCTACTCAAAGTTTCTTTTTTGATTCACCTCTGATTTTAAATGATTTCTACTTTTCTTTGTGTCGAATAACCTTTTTCACCATACAAGTCTCGAGAGCCGAATATCCTCTGTGCCGCCACTACTCTTTCTACTTCGACCTATTCTAGTGTAAGTGTTCTGCTTTCTCAATCAGGTTTGCTAGTATAGATCACTCTGTCCCTCACTTCTTCTAATCTATTTTTGTAGGATTAGTATTGAATCCCAGTCTTTTGGATCTCTGCTGATTTGCTCACTAGGTGTTGAAACTTTGGTAAGTGTTCTTCACTTCGGTAAAGGTTGGTCGAATAGGCTTTAGTAGAAAAGGATGTCATTTGCTGGATACAAGTCACCCAATATGTTTTTAATGATAAAGGTTAATGCAGATATGGGAGGTACACGTGATTAGTGATCAAGGAAAAGCTATTAAGACTTGGCGTTTTAGGTAAGGTTAAGGTGAGACTTCGGCTTTTGGTAAAGTATTTGATAAGTATATGTGAGTAATCCTTGAGTGATATCGATTATAGGTTCATGGTAAGGGGGAATCGCAACATGATTTATTACTAGGTGTGTACATACACTGCACACACACAGTAGACCGGTAAAAGCTGAAATGCCGAAAAGCCAAAATACCGAAAAGCCGAAATGCCGAAAAGCAAAAAGTTTGGCTACGGTAGTCTTACGAGTGCGCGAACACTCTTAAGGGGGAAATCGATAGGTTATCTGAGGCCCCATGGGTGATTCCATGGACTTGGGCCGTGTTCTGGCCAACCGGGCCAGAATGGGCTAAGTGGGCCTGATGGACTGTTGGGCCCATAATGGGCAAAATTGGCAACTTGATGTTAAGTAATGGAAATTATATGAAAGCATGAATATGAATGTGATTTGGGCCTAATGGGCCATATGAATGTGATTTGGGCCTAATGGGCCATACGAATATGATTTGGGCCTAATGGGCCATATTAATGAGATTGGGCCTAATGGGCCATATGCATGTATGTAGACTTGTTTGGGCCCTGTAAAGGGTTTTGGGCCTAGTATCTGATAACTGTTAATTAAAATAAAACTTAAATAATTAATTAATTGCGACTGTGGACGGGTCATAAGGTTAAGGTGTGGCAATGGGTATATGCATGTCTAGGATTGGATATAGGAAGAGCTTGGTACTTAAGCAGTCTTAATGACTCACCTCCTCTTCTCTGGAATCCTACCTGGTGCATAGCATATGTTCATTTTAGCCAACGAGGACTTGTTAATGGGCCAAGGTAAGTAAAAACCCGTAATAAAGAAAAATTACCAAAATGCCCCTAAGGGCGAAAATGACCAAAATACCACTATGTGTTGAATGTAAGATTTATGGAGGGACTCTGAGGTGGCCAGCTAGCAAGACGACTTGGACTTGATTTTTAAAGAAAGCATATAGTTTCTAACTTTTTAAGTAATTTTAGACTGGATTGTAATAATGCCTTCCCTTTTATTATTATTTGGATTATTATTTTTATGCGTTGTAATTATGAGAAGGTGAACATGGGTTTCCTAAATCATAGATTGTTTTTCTACGTTTCTGCAAATAAATTTTAAAATGACAGGCTTTCATAAATCATATGTTTTAAACAAGCTTTCGCGATTGGAAGAGAGTTCTTATAAGTTATTTAAGGTTTCTCATTTTGAGGAAGGGTTTTTAATGAAAACAAGGTTTTCGCTAAAACACTTCAATATGACGCGTCAGATTCGGCCATAACATCTGGGCTGGGTTTGGGGTGTTACACCAAAGGCTTGGTAAATAGCCCTAAAAAGGTCCACACAGGTAGACACACGGGCATGTGTCCAGGCCGTGTGTAACACACGGGTAGCCTCATGGGCGTGTTGTCTGGCCGTATGTCCCCTGCACTTAAAATTTTAGGTCAGATTGCATACTACACACGGGTAGAGACACGACCATGTGTCTCAGCCATGTGGAGGATACGGCCTAGCACACAGACGTGTGCCTCAAAATAAGTGATGACGTCATAAACAAAATGTCTGGGTTTTTGGACATAGGTGATGACATGGGTGTGTCTAGGCCATGTGAGGGACACGGGCGTGTGCTTGGCCGTGTAAAAACCCCTGTAGGTTCGAAATAGAAAATAAATCCAAATAATTCAACACGAATGTAACACAAGGGCATGTCCCTAAGCACACGGGCGTGTGCTTTGCCTCCACACGGGCGTGTGAGGCATAACCATAGTAATTTTACTAAAATTTTCTATAGTTCTCGATTTAGTCTCAGATCGCTTTTAATGTATATTTTGGGCCTCTTAAGCCCATAATCGGGACACTATGATGTTATTTGATCGATTTTAAATTAGAACAAAATTTTATAACCCGTATCTACCGAAAATATCCGAGTATGTGATTAGTAATGCCTGGTACCTTGTCCTGGTCTCTGGTACGGGTAAGGGGTGTTACAATAATACTTTCATGAGCCAACACTTTTGGCTAATCAATATGACACATAAAAAAAACACCAAGTCCCTATACATGCCACACTCAAAATGTTAAGACTAACTATACCCAAATATCTAGTTGATAGTATGATCGAGCCTCCGACGTCCTTCGATCCCTGAGCTAGCCTGGCGATACTATAAGAAAATGGAAAAGAAAGGGGAGTAAGCATAAAGATTAGTAAGTTCACATGCAAATAAATAGCAACATAATCACGTATATATAAATACCAATGGCATAACATAGTTTACTTATGTGTTATCATAAACTCATAAGCTTAACTTACACAATTTCAATCTTACCAAAAGTTCATCACATAACGAGCTCATTCATATAAGTTTTTCGTACATACCTGTACCAACTCGTAACACATTGTCACATTTCTTCATCATTGACTCACTTGTCACATAATTCATTGATTTACCCGTTGAACACTTCGAATACTATTAGATACACGAAAAGCTTGCACATAGTGCCTCATACGTAGCCACTTGCTATCTCATATCACATATCACACATTGCTCGCTCTCGAGCTAATTATGGGCCTACTCATACAAGCTGACAGTCAAGACGTAACTACAAGGGCTGCTCACGCAAGCTGACAGGTACCTGCAACACATGCTGGGCTACCCAGCCACTGGAAGAACATACAAGACTAGCACCCGGATTCACATAGTCACATATACACGTAATCTCATGAGCTTAAAATCACATAGTTCCTAGTGGCATGTCACATTGTATCCTAAATTATTCCTAAGGTTCAAATGGGATTTTCTCGATGTCACATCTTTGTCGAACTCGATCAAAAAGTCATTCTCATTGACCATTATGTCATTCATACACTCATCATAACAATTAAACATAAAAATCCATACATAAATAAAACATTCAATATGATATAACACTGCCTTATTTACATATGAACTTACCTCGGTACAAAATATGGACAATTAATTCGATCTAGTCCAAAATCTTGTTCTTTCCCTGGTCTAGGTTCGGACTCCGTTTTTCTTGATCTATAATAGCAAATTCAACTCATTTAATCATCACATTATTCAAATCAGTCCAAAAACTATATTTAGGCAAAATTACGATTTTCCCTAAACTTTCACATATTTACAAATTAGTCTATAGGCTCGTAAAATGAAATGAGTTTATTTTCTTTGTTACTCCAGCCTAGCGGAACCTATTCCATGCTTATATTAACTCACATTTTCCTTTATTTCACATTTTACTACTCCTTTTTAAACCTTTCTACAAACAAGTCCTTTCCATGCATTTCTATCAAAATCACTTAGTAAAAGATGTTAAACACACATCAAAATTTCATATTCTTCCATTAAACATCAAAATACAAACATGTCACACATGGTTCAGTTTTTGAACATGAACCCTAGCTCAAAATATGGCTAGAAATGGATAGATCATGCTTCAAGGACTTTAAAAATGCAAAGAACATTAAAAACGAGGCTAGGGAGCACTTACAATCAAGCTTGAAAAGTTGAAAAACCCTAGCTATTGAGAGCTTGAGAATTTTAGCTATGGCATGGAGAAGATAAGCAAATTTTGCTTGATTTTTCTCTTATTATTATTTTTTAACCAAATGATCAAAATGCCCTTTTCACTAAACTTTCAAATTTTATCCATGCATGCCCGTTTTTGTCCAAAATTTTAAAACTTGGTCAAATTGCTATTTAAGGACCTCTAATTAATGATCCAATGTAATTTCATGCTGGAAGCTTCTAGAACACAAGTTTTACAACATATTTAATTTAGTATCTAAAGTCAAATTGGACACTTTACTCATAAAATTTCTTCATGAAATTTTCACACAAGCATGGAATCATATCATAGACCTCATAATAATTGTAAAATATTTATTTCTATTTCAAATTTGTGGTTTCAAAACCACTGTTCCGACTAGGCCCTAATTCGAGATGTTACAATTCTCCCCCTTAGGGATTTTCTTCCCCGAAAATCTTACCGGTAAAAAGGTTTGGGTATTGGTTTCTCATGTTTTCCTCAGTCTCCCATGTAGCCTCTTAAACTCCATGTCTTTTCCATAAAGCTTTCACAAGGGCAATACTTTTATTTCTCAATTGTTTGACTTCCCAGGCCAAAATCTTAATTGGCTCTTCGCCATAAGTCATATCCAGCCGAATCTCGACCTCTGTCGCTGAAATCACTTGCGAAGGATCAGATCGGTATCGGCGCAACATAGACACATGGAGCACATCATGAATCTTTTCCAATTCGGCTGGTAAGGCTAACCGATAGGCAATTGGCCCTACTCTCTCGGTGATCTCATACGGTCCAACAAAATGTGGACTTAATTTGCCTTTCCTACCAAATCTCAAAACATTTTTCCATGGAGACACTTTCAAAAATACCTTATCACCGACCTCAAACTCAATCTCTTTCCGTTTCAAATCTGTGTAGGATTTTTGTTTATCCGAAGTGGCTTTCAAGCAATTACGTATTATCTTTACTTTTTATACGGCTTCTTTAACTAAATCAACTCCATGAAGTTGATTCTCTCTCAGTTGGGCCCAATAGAAGGGCGTTCGACACTTACGCCCATACAATGCCTCATAAAGTGTCATTTTCAAACTCGATTGAAAACTATTATTGTAGGCAAATTCTACCAACGGTAAATACTTTTCCCAGTTACCTTGGAACTCAAGAACACAACACCGCAACATATCCTCGAGAATTTGAATTACTCGCTCAGACTGATCGTTGGCCTACAGGTGAAAAGCAGTACTAAAATTCAATTTTGTACCTAAAGCCACATGCAATTTCTTCCAAAATCGTGAAATGAACCTCAGATCTCTATCCGATAGAATCGATAAAGGTACTACGTGCAACCTCACTATTTTAGAAATATACAACTTGGCTAGCTTATCAAGTGAATATTCAGTGCATACCAGGATAAAATGAGCTGACTTTGTTAATCAATCAACAACAACCCATACAACATCTTTCTTTCTCAGTGTCAAAGGCAAACCCTTCATAAAATCCATAGTAATACGGTCCCATTTCCATTCGGGAACCATCACAGGCTGAAGTAAGCCTGAAGGTACTTGGTGCTCAGCTTTCACTTGTTGACAAATCAGGCATCTCAAAATGAACTCAGAAATATCTCTTTTCATACTCGGCCACCAATATAATTTCTTCAAGTCATGGTACATTTTTGTACTACCCGGATGCATAGACAAATGACTACTACAGGCCTCAGGAAAAATCTTCTGAATCAACTTAGTATTCTTAGGAATAAAAATCCTATCTCGGAACATTAAGCAACCATCGAAACTAATCTAAAAATCTGATTTCATACCCAATTCACATTGGACTCTTTTGGCTTGCGAATCACCGTCACTTTGCTGGGCTTCATAAATCTCTTGGAGAAACATTGGTCTAGCTTTTAACTCGGCTAAAATTGAACCATCATCTGTTAAGGCCAACTGAGTTTCATAGCCCTCAATGCAAACAAGGATTTTCTACTCAAGGCATTGGTGACCACATTCGCCTTTCCCAGGTGATAATCAATCACTGACTCATAATCTTTTATCAACTCTAGCCATCTTCGTTGTCATAGGTTCAAGTCCTTTTGAGTCATCAAGTATTTTAGATTTTTATGGTTAGTATACACACGACATTTCTCACCATACAAATGATGTCTCCAAATCTTCAATGCAAACACGATCGCAGCCAATTCCATATCGTGTGTCAGATATTTCTTCTCATGCGGTTTTAGCTGGCTCGAGGCATAAGCTATCACCTTGCCTTCTTGCATAAGTACTTAGCCCAATCCATTCAAGGATGCTTTACTATAAACCAGAAATTCTTTTCCCGGTTCAGGTTGTACAAAAATTGGAGCCTCATGCAACAATGCCTTTAGTTTCTCAAAACTCTGCTGGCATTTTTCCGTCCATTCGAACTTAACATCTTTCTGTAACAATCTCGTCATTGGAGTAGAAATCATAGAAAATCCTTTAACAAACTGTCTGTAATAACCGGCTAAGCCTAGGAAGCTTCTAACCTTTGACACATTGCTCAGCAGTTTCCATTCAACAATAGCTAAAATCTTACTCGGATCTACTCGAATGCCATCACTCGAAAAAATGTGCCCCAAGAATCCAACTTTTCGAAGCCAGAACTTGCTTTCACTAAACTTAGCATACAACTACTTTCTCTGAAGGTTTGCAAAACTGTTCTCAAGTGCTCGAAGTGCTCGACCTCATCACGAGAATAAATCAATATATTGTAAAAAAAAACAACCACAAATTTATCTAAGTATGGTCAGAAAATACAGTTCATTAGATCCATAAATAACGCGGGAGTATTCGTTAAACTAAAAGGTATAACAAAAAATTCATAGTGAACGTACCTCGTCTGAAATGCAGTCTTCGGTATGTCTAATTCTTTAATTCTCAACTGGTAGTAACGGGGCCTCAAGTCAATCTTGGAAAATACCGTGGCTCCCTTTAGTTGGTCAAACAAGTCATCGATTCTTGGTAAGGGGTACTTGTTCTTTATGGTTGCCTTATTGAGTTGCTGGTAGTCAATAAAAAATCTCATTGAACCATCTTTCTTCTTCACAAATAGAGCCGGCGTGTCTTGTAACACCCCTTACCCGAGTTCGACACCGATACCGAGTACGAGGTATTACCGTTCACAAATCACATACACATGTACTAAGTCAGATCATATGAGCCCATTAAAATTTAAAACTTTTTTTAACTTGTTTACACTCTTCAATATGGGCCTACGAGGCCTCAAACATCCATTGGAAGCCATTCAAAACCAACTCGGGTCCTGAAATCGACTTTATGAAAATAACCCTTGAAATAAGGCACACGCCTGTGTGGAAGGGCAACACACCCGTGTGGTTCACTATGACATGGCCGTGCTGATGGCTTATGTTGTTCACACGGCCTAAGCACAAGGGGACACGCCTGTGCCCCGAACCTGTACGAATTAAATTCCAAATTTGAACCTACAGAGGTTTTTACACGACCTGACACACGTCCGTGTCTATGGCCCGTGTCCCTCACACGGCCATTACACGCCTGTGTTTGAGCTTGTATCTAAAAACCTTGACATTCTGTTTCTAACGTCAGCATCCAATAATGGGCACACAACCAAGGCACACGCCCGTGGCCAGAGGCCGTGTCCTTTACACGGTTGAGACACACAGTCGTGTCTCTGCCCGTGTGTTTACTACCATGCATACTGACTTGCAAATTTTACATGCAGGGGACACACGACCAAGCAAGACACCCATGGGGCTGACTGTGTGTCACACACGGCCTAGACACACACCCGTGTGTCTAACTGCGTAGACAATATAAGGCTACCTACCAAGCTTTTTGCCATACTGAAACACCATCTAATGCCAACCAACATATCAAAGTCTAACTTAATATGATTTCTCAACCAAAAAACCATAGCTAAGGCCCATATACATTTCTTATTCTCAACCATGCCAACAATTTCACATTAATGAAAGACTATCTTGCAATCATATATATAAACTTTCAATATTAGCCATTTTCCATGGCCTTATAGAAAATGAACCAAATGCTTACTTAAGCCAACACATTTGGCCAATTAAAAATGACAGATAACTCAAAAGTCAAGGTCCTATACATGGCATAATAAAAAAATAAAAGATCTAACTATACCAAGTGCTTCGAATGATAGTGTAACTGGCTTCTCCGACGTAGCCATGATCCTCGAGCTACTTTGGCGAAACTATAAGAAAATGGAAAGGAAATAGAGTAAGCATAAAGCTTAGTAAGTTGCATGAAAATAATCATCAACTAATCATAGAACGATATGCACATAACCTTTCATAGCTTATTCATGAATACCATAAATAAACATATATACAACTTACTCATCACCATCCAATACAACTCATATTGCATACATTGAGCCCATATCTCATACATTTCAAATAGGTAGTTGTACCACTCATAATATGGTTATACTTTTCTAATTTATCTTAAACTGTAACTCTTACCGTTGAACCATTTGGAATGCTATCGGATATTCACTAAGCCTCAAACATAGGGTATAATGCTGATGCCATGTCCCAGACATGGTTATACACTAGCTCATCCATCAAGTTAATGCCATCTCCTAGACATGGTCTTACACTGGCTATCAAAATCGAGGCCGACGCCATGTCCTAGACATGGTCTTACACTAGCTCTCACATATCTGTGCCGATGCCATATCCCAGACATGGTCTTACACTGACACATCTCGTAGCTAATGCATGTCCCAAACATGTCTTACACTGGCTTACATTTTGAGTCCAATGCATGTCCTAGACATGTCTTACACTAGCTCTCGTCTCAATGCCGATGCCATCTCCCAGACATGGTCTTACACTGGCTCTCATAATGTGGCCGATGCATGTCCCAGACATGTCTTACACTAACACACAAATAAGCCGAATGTCATGGCATGATTATCCGATTTATTTCTTAAGGTTTAAATGAGAGTTCTACTATCTCAATATTCATCATACACAATTATTTCCACAAACAAGAAATTTATGCTATATCAATTCAAACACATATAATAACAATGTAGTTGTATTATTTACATACAACTTACCTCAGTACACAAAATGTGGTGACTAGTTGATTTAATCTACTGGCTTGGCCTTTCCCCAATCTAGGTTCGGATTTTGTATTTCTTGATAAAAAATGACATTAATAATCATTTAAATCTAAACACTCAATAATTTATGATTTGGGCAAAATGACCATTTTGCCCCTAAACTTTCGCAAAGTGACTATTTTATCCCTAGGCCCGGAAATTAATTTTTATCGAGTTTCCTTATTAGTCAAGCCTAACCAATCATTTATCTCCCGTATGACAACCCCAAATTTCCAATATTTCACAGCATTACTATCTATTTTACAAACTTTACAAAATGGTCCTATTAAGGTTTTCATGAGAAATCCCTTCACAAAAGTTGTTTATTTCACAACCATGATTCATTTTCTTTCATAAAATTTCAAAAAACAACATGAACACTCTCATGGTAAAACCCTAGATTTTCAACCATTTAACAAAATAGTCCTCTTGTTTGAAAGCTCATGCTACAAGAGTTCTAAAAATGTAAAAAATTTCAAGAAAAGCCATTAAAGTCACTTACTTGCAAGAGTAGAGAGTGAATGAAATTTTTTGAAGCTCAAAAACCCCTACAATGGCTGAGTTTTTGGGAGAAGGTCATAGCGAAAAAGATGATGTCTTTTCTCTTTATTTTTTTTTCATTTTGGTCAAATAAATTACCAAATTTCCACCAAATTTTGACTTTCTCTATCTTTTGTCTCCTATGGCCGGCCATCACTTATCCAAGGGTCTATTTGCCCTTTAAAGATCCCCAATTTCGGTTCTCTAGCTATTTAACACCCTTAGCTATCAAAATAGAACTTTTGCACTTTATGCGATTTAGTCCTTTTTTCACAATTGGGCTCACAATCGCTAAAATTAATTCACGAAAAATTTCATACTCTCCTAAAATCATGCCACAACACATAAAATAATATTAAAAATAATTTCTCTGACCTCGAATTAGTGGTCCTGAAACCACTGTTCTGACTGGGCCCAAAATCGGGTCGTTACAATTCTCCCTCTTAGGGATTTTTGTCCCTGAAAATCTTACCGATGAATAGATTCGGTTATTGGTCTCTCATGGCCGCCTCGGGTTTCCATGTGCCTTCTCGACTCCATGTCTATGCCATAATACTTTAATAGTACAATTACTCTCATTCCTCAATTGTTTTACTTCCCGAGCCAAAATCTTAACCGGCTCTTCACCATAAGTCATGTCCGAGCTATCTCAACCTCTTTCGGCAAGATCAAATGCGAGTGGTCCGAACAGTAGTGACGTAACATAGACACATGGAATACATTGTGTATCTTTTTTGACTGTGATGGCAATGCTAATCGGTAGGAAAACGGTCCAATTTTCTCAGTCACCTCATAATGTCCAATAAACCGTGGACTTAATTTGCCTTTCCTTCCGAATCGAAGAACCTTCTTCCACAGGGATACTTTCAAAAACACTTTATCCCCGACTTGAAACTCAATCTCTTTCCGTTTCAAATCTGCGTAGGATTTCTATTTATTCGAAGGACCTTCAAACAGTCATGAATCACCTTAACTTTCTCATCGGTCTCTTTAACTAAGTCAACACCATGTATCTGATTCTCTCTCAGCTTAGTCCAATACAAGGGTGTTCGACACTTACTCCCATACAAAGCCTCATAAGGCGCCATTTTCAGACTTGACTGGTAATTGTTGTTGTAGGCGAATTCGACCAACGGTAAATACCTATCCCAACTACCTTGAAACTCGAGAACACAACACCGTAACATGTCTTCTAAGATCTAAATCATCCTTTCTAACTGACCGTCGGTTTGCGGGTGAAGAGCCGTGCTAAAATTCAGTTTCGTTCCCAATACCTCTTGCAACTTTTTCCAAAACCATGAGGTAAACCTTGGATCTCTATCTGAAATAATCGACAAGGGCACTCCATGAAGTCTCCCGATCTTAGAAACATATAGATCGACCAATTTCTCAAGGGAATAGTCAGTACGCACTGGTATAAAATGTGCTGACTTAGTAAGCCTATCAACAACTACCCAAACTGAATTCTTTTTCCCTAGTGTCAAAGGCAACCCTGATACAAAACCTATGGTTACACCGTCCCATTTCCACTCGGGAACCATCACAGGTTGAAGTAAACCCGAAGGTACTTGGTGTTTGGCTTTCATTTGTTGACAAATTTGACAGTTAGAAATGAACTTTGAAATGTCTCTTTTCATTCCCCACCACCAGTACATTTTCTTCAAGTCATTGTACATGTTCACACTAGTCTGGTGGATAGACAAACAACCACTATGTGCCTCTCACAAAATCTTTTGAATAAGCTCATAATCCTTAGGTACACAAATTTTGTCTCGGTACATCATACAATCGTCGGTACCAATACTAAACTCTGATTCATTTCTTGTCTCACACTGAGCCATTTTAGCTTGCAAGCCCCTATCACCTTTCTGAGCCTCACAAATATCTTAAAGGAACATAGATATGTCTCTCATCTCGGCTAGAATCAAGCCATCATCAATCACGGTCAACTGAGTATTCATAGCCCTCAAGGCGAACAATGATTTCCTAATCAATGTATTGGCTACTACATTAGGCTTTCCGGGGTGATAGTCAATCACCAACTCGTAATCCTTTATCTTCTCTACCTATATTCGTTGCCATAAATTCAACTTTTTCTGAGTCATCAAATACTTGAGGCTTTTATGGCGGTGAACACTTAGCATCTCTCTCCATACAAATACTGTCTCCAAATTTTTAATGCGAACATGATGGCTGCAGGCTCAAAATCATGAGCTAAGTAATTCTTCTCGTGTGACTTTAGCTATCTCGAGGCATAGGCTATTACCTTGCCTTCTTGCATAAGCACGCACCCTAACCCATTCAAGGATGCATCACTATACACCACAAACTCTTTTCCCGGTTCCGATTGCACTAAAACTGGGGCTTCGGTCAACAAAACCTTTAGTTTCTTTAAACTCTGTTAGCACTTCTCTGTCCATTCAAACTTGACATCCTTTTGTAACAACCTTGTCATCGGAGAAGCTATCATCTAGAATCCTTTAAGAAATCGTCTGTATACCCAGCTAAGCCCAAAAAGCTTTCGATCTCTAACACATTCTTCTGCGGTTTTTGCTCAACAATAGCCGAGATCTTGCTTGGGTCAACTCTAATTCCATCTCTTGACATGACGTGTCCTAGGAATCCTACTTCTCTAAGCCAAAATTCACTCTTACTGAACTTGGCATATAACTGCTTATCTCTCAAGGTTTGTAAAACCGTTCTCAGATGCTTCACGTGTTCACTCTCATCACATGAGTAAATCAGTATGTCGTCGATAAAGACCACTAGAACTTATCTAAATACAGCCAGAAAATGCGGTTCATCAAATCCATAAACACTGAAGGGGCATTTGTTAAATCGAAGGGCATAATAAGAAACTCGTAGTGCCCATACCTTGTCCTAAACATGATTTTCAAAACATCTTATTCCTTAATCCTTAGCTGATAGTAGCCATACCTTAAGTCGATCTTAGAAAACACGGTGGCTCCCTTCAATTGATCGAACAAATCATCAATCCGTGGCAAGGGATACATGTTCTTCACAGTCACCTTGTTGACCAGTCTGTAGTCTATACATAACCTCATCGACCCGTCTTTCTCCTTCACAAAAAGTACCAGAGCACCCCACGGGGAAAAAATCAGTCTCGCAAAACCTTGTTAGTTAACTCTTGTAGTTGAATTTTTAGCTCCTTCAACTCCATAGGAGCCATCCTATACGGAGCAATCGAGATGGGTGTTATATCGGGGACTAACTCGATTCCAAATTCAATTTCCTTAACTGGAGGCAATCCGGGTAATTCCTCTAGAAACACATCCGTAAACTCACATACCACTGGTACCGATTCACTCTTCGACTCAGACATTTGAGTATTCAGCAGAAAAGTGAGGTAAGCCTCATATCCTTTTCTCAAATATCTCACTGCCGACATAGATGATATCACCATAGGAAAGTTATCCGTTCTACCCGATTCAACCCGAAGAACATCCCCTCTTTCACACTTCAACTTAATAACTTTTCCCCCATCCATTAAATACTATGAGAAGTCAACCAGTCCATCCCAAGGATTACATCAAATTCATTAAACAACGATAACATCAAGTTAGCCAAAAAAAATGACCTCTAATTGTCAAGGGGCAATTTCTACGCACTTGGTCAAGTAGCGCATGTCTGCCTAAAGGGTTGGACATCTTTACCACAAATTCAGAGGACTCTATTAGCATATTCATACGAGGTATCAATTCCATTCAAATATAAGAGTGGGTAGACCCTTGGTCAATTAAAGCAACAACAAATATATTATGGATAGAAAAAGTACCCGTGATCACATCGGGAGACTCTGCCTCTTCATGGGCACGTATAGCATAAATCCTTGTAGGCGCTCTACCCTTGGACCTCACTGTAGCATCTCTTGGTACACCTCTACTACTAACCCCCCTTCCAAGGCTCTTATATGGTCTACCCCTTGAAGGAGCACTACTCGCCCTCACGTCTTGCCTTTTCTATTTCTGATCCAACTTCAGGACAATTACGAATAAAATGGTCCAACGACCCACATTTAAAACTGCTTCTTTCATTTCCTTCGCATTCATCGAAATGGCATCTGCCGCACTATGGACATTCTGGTCTATTTGGGCGAGCACTACCAACACTCGCGATAGAAGTAGTTTGAGCTTTCAACACCGTGTGTTGCTTGTTCTTCTTTCTACCCGAAAACTCTATTGAAGCATTTGATCGGGTAGTGAACTCTCTCGATCTTTTAGATGAGGACTGATGTGATTTCCCTATCTATCTTTTCCTTGAGTCTCTAAACTCAATGTTAGCTTTTCTCTTCTCTTTGGCCAATTCCTCGACCTTTCATGCTCTCTCCATGAGCACCACAAACTCCCTCAATTCTAAGATGCCAACTAATAATCAGATGTCTTCGTTCAATCTGTCTGGAAATCTCTTGTACATGATGGCTTCGATAGATATGCAGTCCCTAGCGTATTTGCTGAGCCTCACTAACTCACGCTCATACTCTATCACTGTCATTCGGTCTTGCTTTAGTTTGAGAAATTCTTTCCTCTTTTGATCGATGAACCTTTGACTAATGTACTTCTTTCAAAATTCTTCTTGAAAGAACCCCCAAGTTACTTGCTCTCTCGGTATGACTGACATGAGTATGTTCCACCATTTATAAGCCAAATCTCGCAGGAGTGAAACTACACACTTCATGCATTCTTCGAGTGTGCATGATAGCTCATCAATGTAACACCCCTATCTCGTATCCGTCGCCAGAATAGGTGAAGGGGCATTACCAGACTTGAAACTCATATCAGAATAGTAAATTTTTTTTTTGAGAACATTCCTTTAGATAAATACTAAAGACAATCAGGGATACAAATTTAAACTTCTATAAGTACACATTCAAAAGATATCATTTTCGCATGGCTTATATACATTAACCAAAATATTCTTTGGCCACTGGTCTATTCTATACATGCCATAAAATAATTCAAAACATAACAGTAACAAGCAGTGGATAGTGATAGTGTGACTAGTTGCTGACGATCCCGGAGTCTGTAGCTTCCAAATGAGATCTATAAAACAGAGGAAACAAAGTAAACGGAGTAAGCATTACAATGCTTAGTAAGTTTTAAGTAGTGTCAACAGATAACAATCAAATTATAACATAGTTGTTCGTATTTTTATTTCACTCTTCCTTCGGGCATACCATCCCTTTATCGAATATGCACATCTCATCATATACAATAGGCAGATAAACTTTCACATAAAAGTGAGCTCATGTGACATAGATATATTGTATAATTTCACATAACCTCTCACACTGATCCGAGGTCACATAGTCATAGGAATAGTCTCATAGATTGCTCACGTATGCATCACATAACTACCTTATGATTTAGTTCAAATCAAGCTCACATATAAACTTGGAGTACATATCTGTTTAACCTTTCGTATTGAATATATTTATAAGCAATTCTTATTGCGAAGTCTTATAGTTTTAAACTCTACTCTGATTATTGGCGAGACCTTTAGCTCAGATGAAATCTCCACACGAGTCAGCGGGTCTTAACCGAGACATGGTCACCATATATGGTCATTTGGTCTTTAATCTCGGGTTTAGATCATAGAGTTTCATGCATATTTATTCACATGTTACAACATTCACATCGACTATCATATTTGTAATTCATTTACCTCATCAAATATCTAAAAAAACACACCTTCCGCTGTTTGTCATTTGGCCACAATATATATATACAAATCTCATACAGATCTCACATTAGCCATTTGGCTTTACCACATATCCATCTCATACACGTTTCGCATTAGCCATTCGGCTTTACCTCATATCCATCTCATACACGTTTCGCATTAGCCATTCGGCTTTACCTCATATCCATCTCATACACATTTCGCATTAGCCATTCGGCTTTACCACATATATACACTTCCACGTTCATCACATTGGCCATTCTGCCTTGTCACATATATGCATGTTCACATTCATCACATTGGCCATTCGGCCTTATCACATATATGCATGTTCACATTCATCACATTGGCCATTCAGCCTTATCACACATATGCATGTTCACATTCATCACATTGGCCATTCGGCCTTATCACATATATGCATGTTCACATTCATCACATTGGCCATTCGGCCTTATCTCATATATGCATGTTCACATTCATCACATTTGCCATTCGGCCTTATCTCATATATACACATTCACATTCATCACATAAAATCCTAAATCAAAATATAAATTTTCATGTATTCACATCACAATTATCCAAATATACTTCACATACCACATATACTTTCATGTATACACTTTGTCTTGGTTGAATCTACATCTATCATTTTCCAATGAATAATTCAATTTCAAGCCATACTATCATTTCATATTCGAATACTTATAAACTTACAATTTCACAAATTTTAATATCAAAGATCCATCTAACACTCATATATCATTTTATAATATCACAATTTAGAATTCACGTATGAGTTTAATCAATAGCTTATGAGCAACTAAAACAAGTTTTATCCATGTTTACAACATAACCACAAATTCTCTACAAGCTATTTTCCTTAGCAACAGTCGTTAAATTATTTGTAACTAGGGCTACGAAATTCCAAATTATGTTCCGTTAATTTTACATGAAAATAGACTTTATATCCTCTATCCAAAAAAATTTCAGAATTTTTGGTTTGGCCAATCAATACCAGATTTTTCTTAAAGTTTCCCCTATTTTACTGCTTGACTACTTTGACTACTCTTCACTAAGAATTTAATTTCTCATTGTAAAGAATTCAAAATATGTTTTCATTTATTTTGTTTGAAACTAGACTCATTAAGGAGTCTAAACATATAATTTTATCTTATAATCCTTTTTGTACGATTTATAATGATTTTCCAAATACTGAACAGGGGATTTCAGAGCCGTTCTGACTCTGTCTCACACAACTTTGAAAATCTCATTATCGGCAACCCCTTTACTTACACGATTTCTTTTATACAAAACTAGATGCATCAAGATTTAATTACATAATTTATTCAGCCTTTAACTCAACTCCCACAATTTATGGTAATTTTTCCAAAACACGCTATTGCTGCTGTCCCTAGCAGATTTATACAATTTACTCTGTAAAGTTCTCATTCACATATTTAAAACATAATATCATATATGCCGTCATTTAGAAAAGTCATTGACCTTAACGTATGTACATAATTCATATTCATCCCGTTTTAAAACTTAAAACTTACAAAGGAATCAAACTCAATTACTTAAGAACTTACTTTATTTATTTGAGCAACTGCGGATAGGCTACTCGACGTCTTTCTCTTTCCCCTTATCTGATTTAGATCCTCTTTGCTCATGAGCTTAATTAAAACAAATGAATTTGTTTCATTACTTATTCAACATTACTTCTTTAATAGTCATAGTTGATAATCGTACAAACTTCAGTGCATAATGTGTTTATGAAATATACCATGACTAACTTTTATGTTTATTTCACTAATACCTAATTCACATGCACAAACAAGAATTCACATTACTTGCCATTGTAAATGGAACCTAGATAGCCAATTACCATGGTCGAACATACAGCCACTTATATAAATAACACAAAGTGATACAAATTTATTTTTACCATTACAAATCATAAAAAAAAAATGACCAATGCATACGACATCAACAATATATATACATACCAAATACCTATATTGCATACTTGTCAATATGAACTTAAAGCCCTATCCTAATATTCATGTACATATTATCCATCATTTCCAAACCCATTCATCAATGCAATCATACCATTACAAATCAACTTAAAATAACCATATCTAATAATCAAATACCTATAGCATTGCATATTTCTCACATAGCAAGTACAACTAAATTCATTATTAATATATATATCTAAACACTTAACTACAAGATTTAATCACCATTATCAAATCATAAAACAGCTTATAACCATCATCTATATTTACTTCACATAAACTGAAATAACCATTACATCATCTTTAATACACTTAGCATTTTACCCATTTAATAAAGCCAAATCTCAAGACCATTCCATCACACAAATTATACCATAAATCATACTTACAATTTAAGTTAATACATGACCGAAAATCACCATCATTAACATCATTATCAAACCAAAACCAAAACACATCTATCATCCGTATACCAAGCTTACCAAAACAAACTACTATGAGTTTCAAGCTTATTGACCGAATCTCAAACCTCAAAATTCTAAGTTTAATCCATGTGATAAGTAGAGTTTGAACTAATCATCTCAAACATGCATAGATTTTCAAGAATCATTCAATACATACCTCATTCTAGCCATCTTCTAAGCCAAAAATTAAAGTAACCAAACTTTCTTCTCCCTCCCTTTAGGCTACGGCAATGGAGGACAAGGATGAACCAACTTTGGTTTCTCCTCCCACTAACTATTATCTAATATCTCTTTTTTTTTCTTTTATTAATTCATTTGTAATATAATATCTTAAATCACAATACATATTATATATATAACACCATATCATGACCGGCCACCATATCAAAAGTGGGTAATTTGACATGCAAGCCCACATTTTTGAATACATGCTCTATTAGATCACTTTATATATTTACCTAACCTATTTTACCAATGTTTCACATAAGTCCCGTTTCAAAATTTCACATACAAATGGCAAAATTAATGCTTGAAATTTTTACACATGCATTTACTCACATCATGAGCATAGAATATAACTTTCAATTATTTATAAAACTCGGTTTCGTGGTCCTGAAACCACTTTTCAACTAGGGTCTACTTAGGACTGTCACAATCAAATACCATAATGGTATTTCCTAGTCAAAACTTTGCTTTCTCCGGGTCATTATCAATATTTGCCCAGAATTCCTCGGACCCTTATTTACGAATTCTATCCACTGGAGGTTTCTTTCTCCTAGCCATCTCTGCTCCTTGAGGGTCTATGTGAACAGGTTGAGGAATTGGGGGAGGTGGGGGAGGTGGAGTATTCGGATTCGCACGAATGAACTCCGGATACCATGCATCCATCATGTAGAGGTAAGCTTCTCTAGCTCCTCCGCTCTGACTTATTGTCACGGGCCCACTATCTACTGGCATGGTCCCTTCAGTGGGAGCAAACGCATTACTCTCCACATCATCCGCCATAGCTACGTCAGGATCCATTTACAATATAAACAAAAACACAATTTATCTCGTCAGGAGTCGTCACACTATCAATATACAATTATGGCATGTATAGCTAGACTTGTACTCACGCTAGGTTAGTCCTAAAACTGACTAACCCATAGCTCTGATACATCTAAATGTAACACCCTTTACCCGAGTTCGACGCCGATACCGGGTACGAGGTATTACGTTCACAAATCACATACACATGTACTAAGTCAGATCATACGAGCCCGTTAAAATTCAAAATTTTTTTGAACTTGTTTAAACTACTCAATATGGGCCTACGAGGCCTCAAATATCTATTGGAAGCCATTCAGAACCAACTCAAGTCCTTAAACCGAATTTATAAAAATGACCCATGAAACAGGCACACGCCCGTGTGAAAGGCAACACACCCGTGTGGTTCACTATGACATGGTCGTGCTGATGCCTTGTGTGGTTCACATGACCTAAGCACAAGGGGGCACGCCCGTGCCTCGAGCCCGTGCGAATTAAATTCCAAATTTCAATCTACAGGGGTTTTCACACAACATGACACACGCCCGTGTCTATGGCCCGTGTCCCTCACACGACCATAACATGCCCATGTTCTAGCCCGTGTCTAAAAACATTGACATTGTGTTTCTGATGTTAGCATCCAATAAGGGGCACACAGCCAAGCCACACGCCTCTGGCCAGAGGCCGTGTCCTCCACACGGTTGAGACACATTGTAACACCCCGAACCCGAGTCCGACACCGGAGTCGAACACGAGGTGTTAACAAACTTTGAAAAATTTCCAGACACTGCCCAATCTGTGTACTAGTCGCTTTAAAAATCATATCTTGAGCTTCACAACTCGAAAATCAGTTTTGTGATTTTTCCCTGAAACTAGACTCATATGCCCATCTACATATTTTTTTCTAGAATTTTTGATCTGGCCAATTAGTACAGTTTATTAGTCAAAGTCTCCCATGTTACAGGGGTCGACTACACTGACCTTTTCCCATTACGACTTGGATATCTCTCTGCACAGAGCTTCAATACTGATGCCGTTTGTTTCTATCGAAACTAGACTCAGAGAGGAATCCATACATATATGGTATGACCCCTAATTATCTCTGGTCAATTTATAGTGAATTTCCAAAGGCGGAACAGGGAATCCAGAAACTGTTCTGGCCCTGTTCCACAAGAACCCGAATATCTCTTACTGTACTGTTCCTATGATTGTTTCGTTACTTCCATATGAAAGTAGATTCATCAAGGTTCGATTACATAATTTATTCACTATTTAATTCCACTCCTACGAATTCTTGTGATTTTTCCAATCCACACCACTGCTGCTATCAGCTTCTGTTTTCAAAGTAAACCTTACCTAATTTGGGGTTTCATGGACCAACTAGGGCCTTGTCATACATAAGCCCACATATGATCATACTTAGCCATTCCAGTGGCTGATCATTTGCTCAACACTTCCATTCCAACTATAGTTACATCATGAAACCATCTATACATTCATAAACACGAATGGTCTAATGCCATACTCCACTTCTACAAGCCATTTTCGCATGGCTGTACACTTATACATTTCATAAAGTACTCGAAAAACAACAATGGGTAGTCCTATACATGCCATATCAAAATTCAACCAAAATAGTACCCAAAAGAGCCTTTGATAGTGTGGGCGACTTCGACTTCAAGATCCCGAGTCCGATAGCTGGAGAACCAAAAATCTATAAAACAGAGGAGCAATGTAACGAGTAAGCAATTTATGCTTAGTAAGTTTTGAGCAAGGAATTCCAGCATAAACAAAGAATAACACACATTTAGCTAAACGGAATATTTCATAATACGCAATTTACCGATATTAAACTTGCTTCACAACATTAACAACCCTTATGCACCTACACAATAGACTAACTTAGCCGAAGGCCGATAGCTCGTTTATCAACTGAGCGAACATTTATTTGTAAGGGCTCGATTAAATTCAACACATACGTAACATATCCCCATATTGGGATGTTTTTCGAGTATTCGCTGAAATTTTACAGCAAGCTCATTCATTACCAAATCACGTACCTTCGGGATTTAACCGGATATAGCTCCTCGTTCAAATGCCTTCGGGACATAGCCCGGTTTTAGTAACTCACACAATGCCTTCGGGACTTAACCCGGATTTGATAACTCGCACGAATGCCTTCGGGACTTAACCCGGATTTAATAACTCGCACGAACGCCTTCGGGACTTAACCCGGATTTAGTATCTCGCACAAAGGCCTTCGGATCTTAGTCCGGATATATTCACTTAGCACAAAGCCTTCGGAACTTAGCCCGGACAGCATTCAATTAATCATGCACATCTAACAATAATTCATGGCACATTCATATCTCATTTTCATTTTCGAAACTCAAACACAAGGCACATATTGTCCTTGCACATTCGGCTCAATAGCCACACATAGAGCATGATTTAATCACATCGTAATTTAAGCTCTCTTACTCAAGAACTTACCTCGGGTATTGTCGAACGATTCCGCTAGCTATTCAACCACTTTTTCCTTCCCTTTATCGGTTTTATTTCCCCTTTGCTCTTGAGCTTAATCAAACAAATAAATTGATTTCATCATTTAGGCATCAAAAGATGAACACAAGGCACTTAGCCCATATTTATACATTAGACATTAAAGTCTCATACATGCAAAAATCATGCATCAACACAACATATTAGCTAATTTCTTTCCCCTTGGCCGAATATGCATGTCCATTTTTGGGGTCGATTTCAACACTTAATACACACATATACACACTAGTAAAGCATCCTCCCCCTTTTCATCGATTTAACACATGCATTGCTCATCAACATGCAAAGTTACATTCGGCCTTAGCACACATCTTGCTACCCGATTCTTCTCCATTTAGCAACCAATGCACATATGTGCTCACACAAAAATGCTAAAAAGGAGGTTCAAGAATCATCAAGCCATCATCACATGCATCATTAACAAGCTTCATATTTTGCATGCAATGGCATTAACACAACCTCCACCTAGGCTGAATCTTAACTCATCCTCATTCCTCATCACCACAACATCAAACACCAACCAAGAATGATGCATCCATGGTCAAGTGCCAATTCCATCACATAGCAAGATTTAGACCATGGGCCAAGTAGAACTCAAGCTAACAACTAAAACATGCATGCATCTCATGGAACATCATCAAACATACCTTAGCCTAGCTACATGCATGGCCGAATCTCTTCACCTTTCTTCTTCTTTCCTCCTTAAAATTTTTTTTGGCCAAGGATGAACCAAAGGATGAGAAAATTTTTCTTTGTTTTTCTTTCTAGTTTCGGCAAGCATGAAGATGAGAAAAGGATGAACAAAATTCTCTCCTTTCTCTTCTTTAGCTCACGGCAATGGGGGCAACCACACATTTTTTTTTCTTTTGTTTTCCATTTCTTTATTACCCATACTCCTTAATTTATTCTTCCATTAACAAAACATGTTTCATGACATGTTTTGCCCATCATTCCTTGTCATGGCCGGCCACTACTCATTAGGGGGGAAATTTGGCATGCAAGTCCCCCCTTTTTTCCACATGCACTAATAGGTCCTTACGCATTGACCTATCACATTTTAAAATTTTCTCACATAAGTCCTATTGACTAAATTCACATGCAATTGACTAAATCGAAGCTTGAAATTTTCACACATTCATAATTACATATTCTAACAGTTCGGTGACTCGGTTTAGCGGTCCCGAAACCACTTCCCGACTAGGGTCAACTTTGGGCTATCACAACTCTCCCCCACTTAAGAAATTTTCGTCCCCGAAAATCTTACCGGTAAATAGGTTTGGGTATCGTTCTTTCATCGAGCTCTCGGTCTCCCAAGTAGCTTCCTCGATCCCGTGTTTGAGCCATAACACTTTTACTAGCGGAACTCTTTTGTTTCGCAACTCTTTCACTTCACGAGCTAGGATACGCTTCGGTTCTTCTTCATAGCTCATGTCGACTTGAATTTCAACCTCTGATGGGCTAATTATATGCGATGGATCAGATCGATAGCGTCGAAGCATCGAAACATGAAAGACGTCATGAATCTTTTCAAGCTCCGGGGGCAAAATCAATCTATACGCAACCGGACCAACTCGTTCGGAGATTTCGTACGGCCCAATGAATCTTGGGCTCAACTTGCCCTTACGGCCGAACCTGAGTATCTTTTTCCAAGGTGAAACCTTAAGGAACACTTTGTCTCCCACCTGATACTCGATGTCTTTTCGTTTCAAATCTGCGTACGACTTCTGACGATCCGTGGCTACCTTTAGACTTTCACGGATTACCTTTACTTTCTGTTCAGCATCTTTAATCAAATCAACTCCGAAAATTTTACTTTCACCGAGCTCGGTCCAAAACAATGGTGTACGGCATTTACGACCGTACAAAGCCTCGTAAGGTGCCATCTTAATACTTGATTGAAAACTATTGTTGTAAGCGAATTCAATCAAAGGTAAATACCGTTCCCATGAACTACTGAACTCGAGGATGCAACATCTCAACATATCCTCAAGTATCTGAATTATCCGCTCGGATTGACCATCGGTTTGGGGGTGAAAAGCAGTGCTAAAATGCAGCTTGGTACCCAGAGCTTCTTGCAATTTCTTCCAAAATCGTGAGGTGAATCTCGGATCTCTATCCGACACGATAGAAACAGGTACCCCGTGTAACCTCACAATTTGATAAACGTACAATTCAGCTAGTTTATCCAATGAAAAATCCGTACGTACGGGGATGAAATGAGCCGACTTAGTCAGTCTATCGACAACAACCCATATCGCATCCTTCTTACTTGCTGACAAGGGCAGTCCGGACACAAAGTCTATTGTGACTCGATCCCATTTCCACTCGGGTATCATGATCGGCTGGAGTAATCCTGAAGGCACTTGATGTTCCGCTTTCACTTGTTGACATATTAAACATCTCGAAACAAAGTTGGAGATGTCCCGTTTCATACCATGCCACCAAAATTGACGTTTCAAATCGTTGTACATTTTCGTACTCCCCGGGTGAATTGACATTCAGCTACAATGGGCTTCGTTCATAATCATCGAAATGAGTTCCGAATTCCTTGGAACACACAAACGACTTCTGAACCTCAAACAATCATCATCATCAATTTGAAACTCCGATTCCTTGTTCGGAGCACACTCAGCCCGTTTTGCAACCAATTCATCATCAACTTTCTGGGCTTCACGAATTTGATGAATCAATAATGGTTTGGCTTTTAATTCAGCTACTAACACATTGTCGGGTAGAACAGACAAGTGCACATTCATCGCTCGTAAAGCAAACAATAATTTCCGGCTTAAGGCGTCCGCAACCACATTAGCCTTTCCCGGGTGGTAATCAATGACAAGCTCGTAATCTTTCAACAACTCAAGCCAACGTCTTTGTCGCAGATTTAAGTCTCTTTGAGTCATCAAATATTTGAGACTTTTGTGATCCGAAAATACATGGCACTTTTCACCAAATAAGTAATGTCGCCATATTTTTAAAGCAAATACGATGGCAGCTAGTTCAAGATCATGGGTCGGATAATTTTTCTCATGTGGCTTTAATTGTCTCGACGCATAGGCCACCACTCGACCTTCTTGCATCAATACGCAACCCAACCCAAGTAGGGATGCGTCACTATAAATGACAAACTCTTTGCCTGATTCGGGTTGCACTAAAATTGGAGCTTCAGTCAAATAAGTTTTTAGTTGATCAAAACTTTTCTGACATTTCTCCGTCCATTTGAACTTAACATCCTTTTGAAGTAGCTTCGTCATTGGTATGGCTATCATCGAGAAACCTTTGACAAATCGTCGGTAATAACCGGCGAGCCCAGGAAGCTCCGAACTTCGGTAATATTTCTTGGAGGCTTCCAGTTAAGTATGGCTGAAATTTTGCTCGGGTCAACTTGAATACCCGATGCGGATACCACATGACCCAAGAAGCTAACCTCTCTTAACCAGAACTCACACTTACTGAACTTAGCATATAACTGCTTATCCCGCAAAATTTGCAACACTAGTCTCAGGTGCTCAGCATGTTCGGTCTCATCTCTTGAATAGACCAAGATGTCATCAATGAACACAACTACGAACCGATCCAAATATGGTCTGAAGATCCGATTCATCAAATCCATAAATACCGCAGGGGCATTAGTGAGCCCAAACGACATCACTAAGAATTCGTAGTGACCATATCTCGTTCTGAAGGCAGTTTTGGGTATGTCCGAATCTCGAATTCGCAACTGATAATAGCTCGATCTCAAATCTATTTTTGAGAACACTGAGGCTCCCTTCAGTTGGTCGAACAAATCATCGATATGCGGTAACGGATATTTGTTCTTTATCGTCACTTTATTCAGTTGACGATAGTCAATGCACAACCTCATGGTTCCGTCCTTCTTTTTCACGAACAATACTGGTGCACCCCAAGGTGAGAAACTTGGTCGAGCAAAACCTCTATCCGTCAATTCTTGCAACTGAGCTTTCAACTCTTTTAACTCAGTTGGTGCCATACGATACGGAGCCATCGAAATCGGCGTAGTCCCAGGTACAAGCTCAATACCAAACTCTATCTCCCGAACAGGTGGTAAACCCGGTAATTCTTCAGGAAAAACATCCGGGTATTCACAAACCACCGGCACAGATTCGGGTTTCTTTTCTAATTCTCTGTCACCAAGTACATATGCAAGGTATGCTTCGCACCCTTTTCTTACATATTTCTGTGCCAACATTGCTGATATTACAGCTGGCATCCCCTCCAAGTCCGCAGACTCAATTCGGACTACTTCGTTATTTGCGCACCTCAAATCAATAGTCTTGCTCTTGCAATTCACAATCGCATCATGCGCGGTCAACCAATCCAACCCAAGGATAACATCAAATTCATCAAACGGCAAAAGCATCAAGTCCGCCGGAAAACAGGAACCTCGAATTTCCAGGGGACATTTCTTACACACTTTGTCGACAAGCACGTAACGACCCAAGGGATTTGACACCCGAATTACGAACTCAGTAGACTCAATAGGTAAAGTCTTACTGGATGCTAAGGTTTCACATATGTAAGAATGAGTAGAACCGGGGTCAATCAAAGCAATTACATTAGTATCAAAGAGAGTGAATGTACCGGTAATAACATCAGGCGAAGAAGCATCCTCGCGGGCACGTATAGCATAAGCTCTAGCAGGCGCACGGGCTTCGGATCTGGTTATATCATCTCTAGATCCTCTCTGACCACCACCATCATTGCCCGCATTTCCAGATGGTCTACCCCGAGCAGTGGTAGCACCCGGTCTCCCACTCTGATTCGCATTCTGTCCCGACAACCTCGGGCAATCTTTAATGAAGTGGTCAACTGATCCGCATTTGTAACAGGAGCGGTCAGGAAATCTACAACTCCCCGAATGCCATTTACCGCAATATCGGCATTTCGTTCTGTCTCGACGTTTATTCCCAACACTGGCGACCGAAGTGCCTCGTGTACCCAAAGGGGGTCGATCACGATCTCTTCCAAAAAGGCCCGAAGTGCCTCTAAACTGGCCCGCATCATCTCGAAATCTCTTCGATGTCTGTTGAAGAGACCTTCCCGAGGATCTTTTACGAAACTCTCCAGTTCCCTCATCAACTCTTTGCTTTTCTTTTCTAAGCTCTTCGGCTTTACAAGCTCGTTCAACAAGTACCACGAACTCTCGTATTTCAAGGACGCCAACGAACATTTTTATATCTTCATTCAGCCCATCCTCGAAGCGTTTACACATAATAGCTTCGGACGAAACACATTCCCGAGCGTATTTGCTAAGTCTAACAAATTTTCGCTCGTAATCAGTAACCGACATGGAGCCTTGCTTAAGCTCAAGAAATTCCTTCCGTTTTTGATCAACAAATCTCTGACTGATATACTTTTTCCGAAACTCAGTTTGGAAAAACTCCCAAGTTACTTGCTCTCGGGGCACAATAGAAGTCAGAGTACTCCACCAATAGTAGGCAGAATCACGTAGCAAGGAGATAGCACACTTTAGGCATTCATCGGGTGTACAAGATAGCTCATCGAGTACTCGGATAGTGTTGTCCAGCCAAAATTCAGCTTGCTCGGCATCATCGCTATCCATAGCCTTAAATTCAGTAGCCCCATGTTTTCGGATTCTGTCAACTGGGGGCTTATTTGACCTTATTTGGTCTGTTACCGGTGGTATTGTAGGTGCGGGGGTAGTATTTGTCGGGAATGGAGGTTGTGGAACAGCCATATTAGTTCGAATGTATTGGTTAAACCAATCATTCATCACGCTATAGAATGCTTGTCTAGCTTCATCATTCGGATTACTAGCATTAGGTTGAGAGTCTGCCGGCACTGTCCCTTGTGCGGGAGCAGGCGCTACACTCTCAAGATCATCAGCTACCTCTCGGTCACGATCGGGATCCATTACTATAAATAAACACATTTACAATTGTCAGAAATCACCACACTATCAAGTAATCACATAAAATGGCATGTATAGCTAGACCCAAAACATTACGGTAGTCCTAGAATCGACTAAACCGTAGCTCTGATACCAATAAAATGTAACACCCCGAACCCGAGTCCGACACCGGAGTCGAACACGAGGTGTTAACAAACTTTGAAAAATTTCCAGACACTGCCCAATCTGTGTACTAGTCGCTTTAAAAATCATATCTTGAGCTTCACAACTCGAAAATCAGTTTCGTGATTTTTCCCTGAAACTAGACTCATATGGCCATCTACATATTTTTTTCTAGAATTTTTGATCTGGCCAATTAGTACAGTTTATTAGTCAAAGTATCCCATGTTACAGGGGTCGACTACACTGACCTTTTCCCATTACGACTTGGATATCTCTCTGGACAGAGCTTCAATACTGATGCCGTTTGTTTCTATGGAAACTAGACTCAGAGAGGAATCCATACATATATGGTATGACCCCTAATTATCTCTGGTCAATTTATAGTGAATTTCCAAAGGCGGAACAGAGAATCCAGAAACTGTTCTGGCCCTGTTCCACAAGAACCCGAATATCTCTTACTGTACTGTTCCTATGATTGTTTCGTTACTTCCATATGAAAGTAGATTCATCAAGGTTCGATTACATAATTTATTCACTATTTAATTCCACTCCTACGAATTCTTGTGATTTTTCCAATCCACAACACTGCTGCTATCAGCTTCTGTTTTCAAAGTAAACCTTACCTAATTTGGGGTTTCATGGACCAACTAGGGCCTTGTCATACATAAGCCCACATATGATCATACTTAGCCATTCCAGTGGCTGATCATTTGCTCAACACTTCCATTCCAACTATAGTTACATCATGAAACCATCTATACATTCATAAACACGAATGGTCTAATGCCATACTCCACTTCTACAAGCCATTTTCGCATGGCTGTACACTTATACATTTCATAAAGTACTCGAAAAACAACAATGGGTAGTCCTATACATGCCATATCAAAATTCAACCAAAATAGTACCCAAAAGAGCCTTTGATAGTGTGGGCGACTTCGACTTCAAGATCCCGAGTCCGATAGCTGGAGAACCAAAAATCTATAAAACAGAGGAGCAATGTAACGAGTAAGCAATTTATGCTTAGTAAGTTTTGAGCAAGGAATTCCAGCATAAAGAAAGAATAACACACATTTAGCTAAACGGAATATTTCATAATATGCAATTTACCGATATTAAACTTGCTTCACAACATTAACAACCCTTATGCACCTACACAATAGACTAACTTAGCCGAAGGCCGATAGCTCGTTTATCAACTGAGCGAACATTTATTTGTAAGGGCTCGATTAAATTCAACACATACGTAACATATCCCCATATTGGGATGTTTTTCGAGTATTCGCTGAAATTTTACAGCAAGCTCATTCATTACCAAATCACGTACCTTCGGGATTTAACCGGATATAGCTCCTCGTTCAAATGCCTTCGGGACATAGCCCGGTTTTAGTAACTCACACAATGCCTTCGGGACTTAACCCGGATTTGATAACTCGCACGAATGCCTTCGGGACTTAACCCGGATTTAATAACTCGCACGAATGCCTTCGGGACTTAACCCGGATTTAGTATCTCGCACAAAGGCCTTCGGATCTTAGTCCGGATATATTCACTTAGCACAAAGCCTTCGGAACTTAGCCCGGACAGCATTCAATTAATCATGCACATCTAACAATAATTCATGGCACATTCATATCTCATTTTCATTTTCGAAACTCAAACACAAGGCACATATTGTCCTTGCACATTCGGCTCAATAGCCACACATAGAGCATGATTTAATCACATCGTAATTTAAGCTCTCTTACGCAAGAACTTACCTCAGGTATTGTCAAACGATTCCGCTAGCTATTCAACCACTTTTTCCTTCCCTTTATCGGTTTTATTTCCCCTTTGCTCTTGAGCTTAATCAAACAAATAAATTGATTTCATCATTTAGGCATCAAAAGATGAACACAAGGCACTTAGCCCATATTTATACATTAGACATTAAAGTCTCATACATGCAAAAATCATGCATCAACACAACATATTAGCTAATTTCTTTCCCCTTGGCCGAATATGCATGTCCATTTTTGGGGTCGATTTCAACACTTAATACACACATATACACACTAGTAAAGCATCCTCCCCCTTTTCATCGATTTAACACATGCATTGCTCATCAACATGCAAAGTTACATTCGGCCTTAGCACACATCTTGCTAGCCGATTCTTCTCCATTTAGCAACCAATGCACATATGTGCTCACACAAAAATGCTAAAAAGGAGGTTCAAGAATCATCAAGCCATCATCACATGCATCATTAACAAGCTTCATATTTTGCATGCAATGGCATTAACACAACCTCCACCTAGGCCGAATCTTAACTCATCCTCATGCCTCATCACCACAACATCAAACACCAAACAAGAATGATGCATCCATGGTCAAGTGCCAATTCCATCACATAGCAAGATTTAGACCATGGGCCAAGTAGAACTCAAGCTAACAACTAAAACATGCATGCATCTCATGGAACATCATCAAACATACCTTAGCCTAGCTACATGCATGGCCGAATCTCTTCACCTTTCTTCTTCTTTCCTCCTTAAAATTTTTTTTGGCCAAGGATGAACCAAAGGATGAGAAAATTTTTCTTTGTTTTTCTTTCTAGTTTCGGCAAGCATGAAGATGAGAAAAGGATGAACAAAATTCTCTCCTTTCTCTTCTTTAGCTCACGGCAATGGGGGGGCAACCACACATTTTTTTTTCTTTTGTTTTCCATTTCTTTATTACCCATACTCCTTATTTTATTCTTCCATTAACAAAACATGTTTCATGACATGTTTTGCCCATCATTCCTTGTCATGGCCGGCCACTACTCATTAGGAGGGAAATTTGACATGCAAGTCCCCCCTTTTTTCCACATGCACTAATAGGTCCTTACGCATTGACCTATCACATTTTAAAATTTTCTCACATAAGTCCTATTGACTAAATTCACATGCAATTGACTAAATCGAAGCTTGAAATTTTCACACATTCATAATTACATATTCTAACAGTTCGGTGACTCGGTTTAGCGGTCCCGAAACCACTTCCCGACTAGGGTCAACTTTGGGCTGTCACACACATAGCTGTGTCTCTGCCCGTGTGTTTACTACCATGCATACTAACTTGCAAATTAGACATGCAGGGGACACACGCTCGTGTACCTACCTGTGTGGACAATATAAGGCTACCTACCAAGCATTTTGCCACCCTGAAACACCATCTAATGCCAACCAACATATCAAAGTCTAACTTAATATGATTTCTCAACCAAACAACTGTAGCTAAGGCCTATATACATTTCTTATTCTTAACCATGCCAACAATATCACATTCATGAAAGACTATCTTACAATCATATATATAAACTTTCAATATTAGCCATTTTCCATGGCCTTATACAAAATGAACCAAATGCTATAGTAAGCCAAAACATTTGGCCAATTAACAATGACACAAAAATCAAAAGTCAGGGTCCTATATATGCCATAATCAAAAATAAAATATCTAACTATACCAAGTGCTTCGGATGATAGTGTAACCGGCTTCTCTGATGTAGGAAATGATCCTCGAGCTACTTTGGCTACACTATAAGAAAATGGAAAGAAAATAGGGTAAGCATAGAGCTTAGTAAGTTGCATGAAAATAATCATCAACTAATCATAGAATGATATGCACATAACCTTTCATAGCTTATTCATGAATACCATAAATAAATATATGTAAAACTTACTCAACACCATCCAATACAACTCATATTGCATACATTGATCCCATATCTCATACATTTCAAATAGGTATCCGTACCACTCACAATATGGTTATACGTTTTTCATTTATCTTAAACTGTAATTCTCACCGTTGAACCATTTGGAATACAATCGAATATTCACCAAGCCTCAGAGATAGGGTATAATGCCAATGCCATGTCCCAGACATGGTTTTACACTGGCTCATCCATCAAATTGATGCCATGTCCTAAACATGGTCTTACACTGACTATCGAAATCGAGGCCGACGCCATGTCCCAAATGTAACACCACTAACCCATATCCGTCGCCAGAATAGGTTAAGAGGCATTACTAGCTTTGTAACTTAAATCAAAACATCTAAATATCAAATACCATATCAATTCAATGAAATGCCATTCGTTCATTTTCATTACAAACTTAAACTGAGCATACAAGGTCTAATCCATACATCTAGGACTAAATCGATAATATGTGAACTTTTCAGAACTTATAAAAATTTTCAACTTTTAAAAGTTCACACGCTTGTGTAAACAGGCCGTGTGCCTCACATAGCATTAGACACGCCCGTGTGTCTAAGCTCTGGTGAAACAGGGCATACATAGTGACTTGTCCACACGGCCACAAGACACGTTCGTGTGCTAGGCTATGTGAAAATTAGGGAGGCTACTAACTTGGCCACACGACTGACCACATGTCCGTGTGCCAACCCATGTGCCACACACGACCAACAGACACGCCCGTGTGTCTAGGAAGTGTCAAAACTGGAGGGTATACTGCCTTTAATTCGTAGGGTACCCCTGCGGACACACGGTTGTGTAACGTGAGCTCGTATAACATAGGCTCTAGCAGATGCACGAGCCTTAGATCTAACAGCTGTATCTTTTGTTCCTCTTTGACTACCGTTTACATTTCCTATATTTCTGGGAGGTCTACCACGAGAAGCATTGCCACTCAGCCTCGGATTCTGAACATTATCTTTTTCAGCTAAATCTAGGCAATCTTTTATAAAATGATTTCGTGAACCACAACTGTAACAAGCTCGGTTATTACTCTTTCCCCAGCATTCTCTAAAATTTCGTCTTCCACATTGATCACACTCAGGTTTTTCATTCTTTGTATTGCCAATACTGGCAACAGACGTAGCTGGAGCTTTAAAGCTCGATTGAGATCTAGCACGATCTCTGTTCGAATGTCCCACACTAGTCTTTGAACGGCTATTATCATCTCTGAATTTCTTTGATCCAGATTGAAATGACTTGCCCGATGATCTTTTTCAAACCTCTCTAGCTTGAAAATTAGCTTTTCTTTTCCCTTTCCTGAGATCTTTAGCTTTACATTCTCGTTCAACAAGCACAACAAATTCTTTGATTTCCAGAATCCTGACTAACAAAAAAATATCTTCATTTAAACCATCCTCGAATCTTTTACACATTATTGCTTCTGTAGATTCACATTCACGAGCATACTGACTTAATCTTACAAATTCTTGTTCGTATTCTGTGACAGACATACGGCCTTGTTTAAGCTCAAAAAACTCTTTATTTTTCTGATCGATGAATCTCTAACAAATATATTTCTTCCAAAATTTAGCTTGGAAGAAATCCCAAGTAACCCGTTCACTCGAAACCACATATGTCAAAGTCTTCCACCAATGGTACACCGTATCTCACAGAAGGGGAACAACACATTTTATGCGTTCTGTAGGATATAATGACAATTCATCAAACATTCTTATCATGTTCTCTAGCCAAAACTCAGCTTTTTTAGCATCATCGCTCATTGTAGCTCAGAACTCTTCAGCCCCATATTTTCTAATCTTATCGACTGGTGGTCTACTTAACTGAAACGGATTCACTGATGGCATAACAGGAGTTTGAGGAGGATTAACCGGGGGTAGAGGTTGTTGTACAGTTGGATTGGTTCTAATATATTGGGTGAACCAATCATTTATCATCTGATAGAAGGCTTGTCTAGCATCACCATCACGACTACTCGTAGCCGGTCAAGAATCAGATGGCATCGTCCTTTGCACAGGAGCAGGCACATTGTTTTCGACATAATCTGCTATGACTATTTTGGGATCCATTTGCTATATAAAAACACATTTCAATGTCAGGGTTTATCACACTATCGTAGTTCATAAATATGCCATGTATAGCTAGACTCACACACGCTATGGTAGTCCTAGAACTGACTAAACCATAGCCCTGATACCATTCAAATGTAACACCCCTAACCAGTATCCATCACCAGAATAGGTTAAGAGGTATTACCGGACTCGTAACTTAAATCAAAACAACAATATATCAAATACCATCTCAATTCAATAAAATACCATTCATTCATGTTCATTACGAACTTAAACTGAGCATACAAGGTCTAATCCATACATCTAGGACTAAATCGATAACATGTGAACTTTTCAAAACCTATAAAAATTTTCAACTTTTAAAAGGTCACATGCCCGTGTGAATAGATCATCTGCCTTACGCGTCATTAGACATGCTCGTGTGTCTAAGCCGTGGTAAAACAGGGCATAAATACTGACTTGTCCACACGGCCACAAGACACGCCCATGTGCCAGGCTGTGTAAAAATTAGGGAGGCTACTGACTTGGCCAAACGGTTGACCACACGCCCGTGTGCCAAACCATGTGCCACACACGACCAACAGACACGCCCGTGTGTCTAGGCCATGTCAAAAATGGAGGGTATACTGCCTTTAATTCGTAGGGTACCCCGAGTGACACACGGCCGTGTAACGTGACTATGTGTCACACATGGTTGAGACACACGCCCGTGTCTCTGCCCATGTGGACAAAAATAGGACATTAGAATAGCCAATTTGCCACCCCAATTTAGGTCAACCTACAAGCAAAGAAATAAGTATATATGCACAACTAATTCAGCCAAATTCCAAACCAAAACATAAGCCACTCATGACATATCAATTCCAATCAAATACATACTCATAGGCCTTACCAATCTGTATCAAAGCATAAGTCAAAAACTTGTCAAAACATTTCTTTCTATACACTCAATTTCATCCTAAAAATTGCCAAAACTTGTTAACATTTACCATTTCTTTTAACCAACTAAAACATATCAAATATATCATATTGCATCACATATCTTATACCAAAACCATGACATATCCACAACCATACCAAGCTATATCACATGGCTAAATGTATACATCACAAAATATAATCCCATAACTTCTAGGCTATACATGCCATAATTTAATATATACATATTCAAATTACCAAAATGAGGTTCGATAGTGTGGTGATGATCCTTGACGATCACCAAGCTCACAGTAGCTTCGATATCTATAAACAATGCAAACACACACAAAGTAAGCTTTCAAAAGCTTAGTAAGTTCGTACCAAAATCATCAACAATATATAAAATATGAAACAACAACACATAAGTACTTATAAATTCTCAACTCATCTATCAATTTCATGCCAACATCATCCTTATGTTTACACCAATTCAATAACTTTATATGCATAATACCATCTACCACATAGGTATTATACTTACCTAAACATTCCCACATTTATTCATTTTCATTCTCACCTCTTGTTCGGATATTTTAAGACTTTCTGAAGATTATCAATGCTTTAAACATCCGCACACTAAGACTTCATAAAATTTCTAATATAGATAATATGCGAATCGATGATGAGCGCTGGAAAAGGTGCAAGAGGCCATGGCCAAGGCCGCGAAAGTTTTACGGCTAAATCATCGGCATCGGGTCGTGTGCCCAATGTTAGAGTAGACGAGGCTCTGACCTCACCTGTGGCTAGGAATGGACAGTATGATCGGGCTGCGGGAGAGGATACATTGTCCTAGGCAATGCTGAGGATTTTGGAAAGGGTCACCGGGCCAAATAATAGCAACGGAAATCGGGGGTCTATTCCAGAACGACTTCGATCGAATGGGGCTGAGATCTTTAAGGGCATTGCTGGCGTGGCTCCTAATGTGGCGGAATATTGGTTGGAGGCAACTGAAAGGATAATGGAGGATTTGGACTGCTCACCGGAACAAAAGCTGAAAGGAGCTGTGTCACTATTAAGGGAAGAAGCCTACCAGTGGTGGTTGACAGTGAAAGAGGGCACCCAACCGGAGTAGGTTACTTGGGAGTTCTTCAAAGCTTCTTTCCAAGGGAAGTATGTGGGTGCAAGCTTTGTGGATGCTAGAAGGAAGGAGTTTCTGAACCTGACCCAAGGAAACAAATCGGTGGCAGAATATAAGGCGGAGTTTCTACGCCTTACTAGGTATGCAAGAATAATGGTGGCAACAGAGTATGAGCATTGCATTAGGTTTAAGGATGGACTTAGAGATAGCCTCAAGGTACTGATAGCTTCACAAAAGGAGCGAGTTTTCTCGAAGTTAGTGGAGAAGGAAAAGATAGCGGAGGAGATAAAGCGTACTGAGTGCTTAAATTGAGAAAAAGAAAGGGGTAAGAGTAAAAGGGAGGCTCAAACTCCTGGTGTTTGACAGATGCCTAGGGCTAGGGCCAAAGTTAATGGGCCAGAAAGAGTAGGGCCCCCTGCTGTTAATCCAAGGATGCTACTTTGTGCTGATTGTGGGAAAGGTCATTTATGCGAGTGTTGAAAGAGAATGAGAGCTTGTCTAGCTTGTGGATCTATGAAGCATAGGATCAGAAATTGCCCTAGAATGTCAGTTCAGGTGCCAGTCGTGGACCGAGGTGGTGTACAACCACCGAGGGGTAGTCAGCTACCGTCGAGAGGCTGTGATCAAGCGATGGGTGGAAACAGTTTGGGTCGTGGTGAACCAGACAGAGGTGCTAGTCATGCTGAGGCGAGATAGCCAGCTTTGGTTTATGCAGCACGTCGTCAAGAGGATGGAGACGCTCCAGAGGCAAATAATGGTATGTACTTACCCATAGTGTGTTATTTACCTAAGTTGGAATTAGAGTGTTCAACAAAAGTGTGGTGTGGTAGTCTGTGTTAGTAGTTGGAAATTTTGAGGACGGAATTTCTTTTAGGAGGGTAGAGTTGTAAAGCCCTAAAAATCCCAAAATCCTGAACTTTCTTTATTTTCAGTTTTGATAAAAATTGTGTTTTATGTTCCTAGCCATGTGATAATTATAGTAGTTCTTAATTAAGGTTTGAGTTCGAACCTAGGAATAAATGAAATTATAGTTTAATTATTAAAAGAATCAGGGTTGGAAAGTAGTTGGGCTTTTAAATAAAAATAGGGGAAAAATAACATCAAAAAGTCTGGTGGAGGAGTGGCTAAGTGACGCCACTTAGGGAGTAGGGAGGTGACGTTAGTAGCTAGAAATGAGAACCAAGGTTCGAATCCTAGCTTAGTATTTTTAGAAGTTTAATTTTGGCCTTCTAGAAGGATGGAAGTGGTGTGAAGATGGACTCTAAAGGGAGTGTTTAGAACAGAAAATTAAAGAAAAGATCAAGGGGTTATTAGGGAGAAAAACGAGGAGATGAGACGGGAGAAGTGATGGAGCCGAATTGGGAATTGGGCATGGAAAATTCAGCTATAAGGGCTATAAATAGGGGTCGAATATAGGGTTTCTAGGCTACTGTCGAAATTCTTCTACACCTTGTTGCCAAAAACCGCTTTCTCTAAAAGCCGAAAACCTTTTGTTTTCTTCTTTTCTTCCTGCCGATTTCTATTCTTCTCAACACAATTCTTTTTGTCAATTTCTTCTTCTACTCTTCTTCTTTAATTTATCCCAAATAAATTTTATTCACCATACTAAGTTTGAAAGCCAAGAAGCTGATTTCCTCAAGGGTCGAATACTCTTTGACCGAATCTAGTGTAATTGTTGCTCTTCCAATCGAGTTTCTTTGCAAGTATCGAATAATGTCCCTCACCTTTTTCTAATCAACTGTGGTGGGGAATTAGTATCGGATCTCGAATCTTAGCTCATTGTCGAATTGCTCCTTAGGTGTTGTGGTTTTGGTAACTATTACTCATCCATTGGCTAAGGTTGGCCGAATAGCCATAGTAAGGTAAGGGGACTTGTGTTGGATATGAGTCACCTATTATTCTGGTTTTAATAGTTACGATTGGTGCAGAGCTAGGAGTTGATCATGGTTAGTGAAGGGGTTGTTATACTTATCGCGCAAGGTAAGGTTAAGGTGAGATTCCGGCTTTTGGTAAAGTATTTGATAAGTATGTATGATTAATCTTTGAGTGATATCGATTGTAGGTTTGGGCTAAGGAGATCGCATCACGCTTGCTTACCAGGTGTGTACATACACTGCACACACATTATGTATCAGCAAAAGCTGAAATACTGAAAAGCCGAAAGTTTGGCTACGATAGTCTTGCGAGTGCGCGAACACTCATAAGGCGGAGACTGATAGGTTGCCTGAGGCCCATGGGTGATTCCGTGGACTTGGGTTGTGATTTGGCCATATAGGCCGGAATGGGCTAAATGGGCCCGATGGGCTGTTGGGCTTATAATAGGAAAAAACTGAATGTTGATGCTATATGATAGGAACTTGTATGTGAGCATGAATATGAATGTGACAGGGCCTAATGGGCCATATAAATGTGATTTGGGCCTAATGGGCCATATGAATATGATTGGGCTTAATGGGCCAAATACAGATATGTGAAATTATTTGGGCTTTGTAAGGGGTTTTGGGCCTAGTATATGATATCCACATAAGACTTAATTAATATATTGTGACCGTAGACAAGTCAAAGGGTTAAGGTGTGGCAACGGGTATATGCATGTCTAGGATTGGATCTAGGGAGAGCTTGGTACTTAAGCGGTCTTAATGACTCACCTCCTCTTCTTTGGAATCCTACCTGTTACATAGTGTTCGTTCATCTTAGCTCATGAGACTCGTTAACGGACCAAGGTAAGTGAAAATTGTAATTAAGGGAAAATTATTGAAATACCTCTAAGGGAAAAAATGACCAAAATACCCCTAGGTGTAGAATGTAAGTTTTATGGATGTGACATGCATACATATGATATTTTGCTTAGGTTGAATATGGGTGGGAATTTTGGAATGGAGGAAGTATATGAGGATCGCATGGTTGCTTGACAATCATTGATTCACCGACAGCTTTTAAAGCCCAATATGTAAATGAAGGTAGTTCTGCAACCGGGCTACCATGGTGTGTGGGTTGGGTGGGTCAATATTTATATCCCCACATGGTGTGAAGGGGGACGGACCTGGTTTGTAGCGGATGGATAATTTGGATGGGATTGCATTGCATGATTGATGAATGATGTTTTTTTTTGAATGCTTGTTTTCCATCGAGGGTTGTACACACTGAGTTTGCGAAAACTCACCCCCCTCTTTTATTTTATTTTCAGGTGATGCTCAGTAAAAGGTTCGATGTTTGGAGGGACTCTGTGTGGCCAGCTAGCAAGACAACTTGGACTTGTTTCTCTTTTAAAAGCATATAAGTTCTTTATTTTATTAAGTATTTTTCGGACCGGTATGTAATAAGGCTTCCTTCTTATTATTATTTGGATTATTATTATTTTCATTGTAATTACGAGAATTAGAACATGGGATTCCTAAATTATAGTATGTTTTCTATGTTTTCGTAACTTAATTTTTTAAATGATAAAGTTTTCTTAAATCAAATGTTTTAAACAAGGCTTTTGCAACTAAAAGGTGTGTTTATTTTTAAGTTAATTAAGGTTTCTTTTCTTTAAGAAGGGTTTTCAATGAAAACACGGTTTTCGCTAAAACACTTCAATGTAACACATCAGATTCAGCCATAACATTTGGGCCGGGTTTGGGGTGTTACATTGGAAGCTTGTTAGGGTTAAACACTTGCAAGGCTAAATTGGTATGTGATTTTTATTCCATTTTTGATGATTTCTATGTTTTTGTGATCATTGCTTTGAGTACTAACTAGCTCGTGTTTTAATTTTCGAATTTGATAATGATTTTGTGAAGTGCCATTGATGAATGCCTGAGCTTTTGAATGTTTGATAATGGAAAATGAGTAATTGTTGATATATTTTAATGTTTTGTAAAGTGGCTTTTGACAAAAATGTCAAATGAGTTAATTGTGAAAAGTGTAAATTGAAGGGTTAAATCTGTAAAATGTTGATAAATATGGGCTGCTATAAAGCTAAATGAAATTTGGCACATATGGGTTTGTAATGAATTGGTGTAATTTTGTGTTTATTGAAATAAGGACTAAATTGAATAAATTAGTAACTTTAGGGGATAAAGTGAAAAAATGCTTAAATATATGTTTGTGGACTAAATTGAATGTGTTGATGAATAAAAGAGTTAATTTTGAATGTATATAGATCAAGAACGAATGAAATCGGATTTAGATTGAGGGAAATCGAAAGTTCTCGAGTAGTCCATTTGGCTCCTCTATTCCGAATACGAGGTAAGTTCATATGCAAATAAGTGTCTTTTAATTGAATTGTATATGTTTCATTATCATTGAATTGTTATGAATGTTGAACGAGCAAATACGAGCAAGAATCGACAAAGTTACGATATCCAAAATTCCCGTATGAACCTTAGGAATAGTATTAGATACGAATGTCATGACATTAGGTTACAGATGTGATTACATGTGAGACCATGTCTAGGACATTGGCATTGTATTGTGAATACGTGTAAGACCATGTCTGGGACATTGGCATCGTTATTCAATTTTGTGCAAGTCCTTGTCTGGGATAGTGGCATCAATGTGTGATTACATGTAAGACCATATTTGGGATATGGCATTGTACGAGCTTTATGTGATTTCGAGTATCCTTAACGATTCTAAATGGTTCAACGGGCAAATTCAAGTGGAGAAAGAATATGTGATTGAGGTAAATGACTCAGGTACTGTAACACCTCTAACCCGAAACCATCTCCAAAATAGGTTAAGAGGCATTATCGGACTTATAACTCAGTTTAGAACAATAACTTATCAAACAACATTACAATTCAGTAAATATCATTCATTCACATTCATTATATACTTAAATCAATCATACAAAGCCTTAATCATGCATTTGGGACTAAATTGATAACATAGAAAAAATTTCAGAAACTTATAAAATTTTCAACATTTCAAACATCACACGCCCATGTGAACAGGCCGTGTGCCTTACACGGCTAGTAGACACGCCCGTGTCTTAGACCGTGTGAAGATAGGGCATACATATTGACTTGCACCACACTGCCAGAGGCACGCCCGTGTGCCTTGGTCGTGGTCGAATCTGACTTGGGTCACACAGCCGACCACATGCCCGTGTCTAGCTATGTACCACACATGACCGATAGACACGCTCGTGTGTCTTGCCCGTGTCAAAACTATAGGGTATACTGACTTAATTTGTAGGGTACCCCAGGGAACACATTGCCGTGTAACATGACCGTGTATCGCATATGGCTAAGACACAAGCCCGTGTCTCTGCCCGTGTGGACAAAAATAGGCCATTTGAAAGGCCAAATTGCCACCCTAAAACATAAGCATTTACTATCATCTTTGACCACGTTTGTAACACCCCCTTACCCGCGTTCAACACTGAAACAGGGTACGAGGTATTACTAGAACATAACACATACCATTAAATAAAACCGAGACGGAAATATGACATCCAATTAGATCATGAATCATTATAACATATGCCTTTAACAATATTAGCCAACTTCAATGGCTTTGTAGAAAATAATCGGTCAAATACTGTAACCAATATTTTAAACCTAGGCAATTATGACACGTAACAAAATAACTAAGCTTGCTATACATGCCATAATTCAAAATGTTTAGTTTAAATACCAAAAGTATTGATAGTGTGGGCCGATCTTCAACGATCTCTAACTCCTGTGCTAGCTGGACGACACTATAAGACAAAAGAGAGAAAAGAAAGTAAGCTTATAGCTTAGTAAGTAAGTAAATAAATAATAAATAAGGAATCTAATATATTTACAAAACAACTCAATTATATCTATTTTTAGTTTCACTATTTACTCCAATCTGATCAAGCTGTCCCTCCTGCGTCATGTTCACTGAATAAATCATAACTCGAGTTACGAAACTCAAAATTAAAATTTGTAAAATTTCCCTGAAACTACACTCATATAACTTCTTACTAAAGTTTTTTCTAGAATTTTTGGTCTAGCCAATTAGTACAGTTTATTAGTTAAAGTTTCCCCTGTTATACAGCTCGACTGGTCTGACCTCTATTCACTATGAATTGATTTTCTCCCTGTAAAAAAGTCAAATAGCCATGAAATTTATTTCATTTAAAACTAGACTCAATAAGAAATCTAGGAATATAAACTATATTTCTTAATTATTTTTTTAAAATTTTGAATTATTTTTCAAAGTCAAAACATGGGATCACGTAGTCATTCTGAACAAGTCTCACAAAAATATAAATATCTCAAACTATAGGATTCCTTTACTTTATATGTTTCTTTTACATGAAAATAGACTCATTAAGATTTAATTTAATATCTTATTTAGCCTCTAATTAAATTCCTACTATTTTTGGTGATTTTTAAAATTCACGTCACTGTGACTGTCCAAACAGTTTTATTATCAATTTTGATCTTTCACACTTTAGTTGCATTCATTGCTCATCCTCAACAATTTTTCCAACTTCCAATCACATATCGAGCTTATTACTCATACGTTACACATGTATATACTTACACTTATCATTACAAGGTCATACATAATTTCATTTAGTCGATTTTCCCGTTGAACACTTCGAATCGAGTCCCCAATGCTTGGTGGTTTCAGCACGTAGTTCCACCCATCACATAGTTCGGCTCTCTTGTACACATGGTGAACATGAATACCTAGTATCACCCATGTGACCTAGCCACTTTATCTCGTAGCTTTCTTGTCTACATGGTGTCCTTCACCTGGAACCACACATACGACCTAGCTACATTTATCCCATAGCTCTCTTGTCTACATGGTATACATCCCGTATCACCCATGTGACCTAGCTACCACATAGTATCTCGTAGCTCTCTTGTACACATGATGTGCACTTAGCCCCATACATGTTACCTAGCTACATACCATCTGTATCTTTCGATTCCGAAGTTTCAACTAGGAAGTATTTCACTTTCTAATACTTATTTCCATTCTTCCAATAGTCGACTATGATTCAAAATCAGCTACAATATATAAAATATGCTGAAATATAAAAACGTAAATAAAGATAATGTATTATTTACATACAAACTTACCTCGGTGCAAAATATAGAAATTTTGCAATCTAGCCCAAAATCTTTTCCTTCCCCCGTTCGAGGTCAATTCCACGCCTTTCCTGATCTATAACAACACATTTAGCTCATTTCACACTCATACTATCTATTTCAATCCAAAAATCACATTATGGAAAAATTACGTTTTTTCCCCCTAACTTTTACAAAATTATGATTTTGTCCCTAGGCTCAGAAATTTAATTTCAGCCCTTATTCTTATGTTTTATGACATGCTGAACATTTTTCTCTTCTATGGAAACATCAAATTCTCACTCTAACATGTACTTATGAACATTAGGTATTTTTACCGATTACGCCGTTTTGCTCGTTTTTGCTAAAAATCGCTTAGAAAAGATCATTCACCTAACTTCAAACATTCATTTTCTACCATCAAACATCAAAATACATACATATCATTCATGGGTAAATTTTTAAACATAAACCCTAACTCGAAATAATGGTAGAAATAGGTAGACAGAGCTGTGAGGATTTCAAAAATGTAAAGAACATTAAAAATGGGGCTTGAATGCACTTACTATTGAGCTTGAAAGCTTGGAAAAAACCCTAGCTATGGTGAACATACAAGTTTCGGCCAAGGAAGAAGATGGATGGACAAAATTTTGGCTTATTTTTCCCATTTTATTTATTTTAATTACCAAATGATAAAAATACCCTTAAGGCCTTTCTTTAAAATTTTGTCCTATTCATGCTCATTTTTGTCCTTATAAAGTATAATGGTCTAATTTCCATTTAAGGACCTCTACTTAAAACCCCCATTTCAATCAAGTACTTTATGAACTAGAACACACATTTTCCACCTATTTCAATTTAGTCCTAAACATCAAATTAAATACCCAATCATAAAATTTTCAACCTCGGATTCGTGGTTTCGAAACCACTGTTCCGTTTTGACCCTAAATTGGGTTGTTACAACATTTATGCAACTCAATTAGCAACCAAATTAAGCATTTTAGTACACATTATAAGCCATATCTAAACTTACCATTTACATATCTAAATACTTATATAACCACATATACAATTCATTCATCTAATGTAACAGTCCGATTTTGACCCTAGTCGGAACAGTGGTTTCGGGACCATAAATTTGAGTAAAAAAATATTTAAATATTATTTTTCGTGCTTATGATGTGTGAATTAGCATATGTGAAAGTTTCGTCTGAAAATCTGATTGTTTGTGTGCTCAATTTGATAAAAGGACCTAATCGTGTAAAATATAAAAATTGCATGTTGATTATTAAAGTGTTTATCTGATTTGTCTTATTAAAAAAGAGGTCTTTATGATGTAATTTGACCATTGGAAGTTTGAATGGACATAAATGGGCATTACTTAGTGGATTTTAAATGATATTAATAAGGCCATTTTAGTAAAATGTATATTAATATGTGATTAATAAAACAAAAGCTTAAAGTTTGTTCATCCATTATCATTCATAGCCGAAATTAGCAAAGAAAAAGAAAGAATAAAAGCTCTTAGGGTTTTGGCACTTGTGATTGTGATTAAGGTATGGTTTTTGATCCGTTTTTGATAATTTCTACGTTTTTGTAATCGTTGCTTTGTATACTATCAAGCCCATGTCTAAATTTTTGGTTTTGTTGATGATTTTGAAATGTGCCATGGATGAATTCATGAGCTTTATGTTGTTAAATGATGAAATATGAAAGTTTGATGTTGGGTTCATATGTTTTGTCTTTGGATTTTTTATGATTTTGAGTAAAATGGGCTAAATTGTGAAATTTGTAAATTGAGGGACTAAAATGTGAAATAAATGAAATGTATGGACTTGTATGAGAGCTATAAAAATTTGGCTAAGCTTGTGTACAAGCAAATTATGTGTATTTTGTGAATTAGTGAATTAGGGACTAAAGTGTCAAAATGTAAAAATATGAGGGCTAGTTTGCAAAATGCCCTAATTGTGTGTATATGGATTATTTTGAATGAATGTGTGTGATTGAATAAGTTAAATTTGAATTGATTTAGATCAAAAACTAAAGAATACAGAATTAGATCGGGGAAAGTCGAAAGTTGTCAAGTAACCGATTCTATCTATCCGAATCCCTACGAGGTAAGTCAATATACAAATAAGCTTTTTTGAATTGAATTATTATTGTTCATATGATATTGAATTTGTAAGGAATGAATATTCAAGCTTAATATGTGCTATCTGAGAAAGTATCGACAAAGTTCCGACATCTGAAAAGCCCCGTACGAACCCTAGGAATAGTTAGCATACATATGTCATGACATAAGATTTCGTTATGTGATTTCGTGTAAAGCCACATCTGGGATGTTGGCATCGACTTCTGTTTTACGTTTAAAACCATGTTTGGGACATCGGCATTATATCTGATTTCATGTAGGACCCTGTCTGGGAAAGTGGCATCGATGTTTGTTTACATGTAAGACCACATCTGGGACATTGGCATTATATATGTTCTCTGAGTTATCCGCGTATCCTTACATTTCCAAACGGTTCAACGGCCATTCCAAGAAAATGAATGAATAAGTGAATATATACATCTGATTCAGGTATGTTTGAATTGTGTACTATATTTGAAAATAAAAGGTAAGTATATGTGCAAATGATGATCTATGATCTAAGTATTTGAATATGAGATTTGTGTTAACATTCGTATACAAAGTATAAATGATTTGATGATACTTATTTGATTTGAATAATATGTTTATTTGTATATGGCTTACTAAGCTTTTGAAAGCTTACTTTGTGTGTGTTTGCATTGTTTTTTTAGATATCGAAGCTACTATGAGCTCGGATCATCGAGGATCGTCACCACACTATCAAACCTTATTTTGGTACTTTGAAAATGTATATATTAAAATATGGCATGTATGGGCTAGAAGTTGTGGAATTATGTTTTGTGATGTACATATTTAGCAATGTGATATGGCTAGTTTGTGTTTGAACTTATAGTTTGATAATGGTATATGATATGTGATGCTAATGTGAAATTGTGGTATGTTTTGGTTGGCTAAAAGAAATGGTCAATGTTGAGAAGTTTTGGTAAGTTTTGGGCATTTGATTGAATGATGTATTGATCATATGTTTAGGTATGATTTTAGTTTAAGTTTTGGTATGAATTGCTTGATGAATTGAGATTTGGAATGACTGGTAATGTTATAGAATGAATTATGTATGATTTGGTATAGATATTGGTTGAAATGGTTGTGCATATATGCTTGGTTTGGTGCTTGTAGGTTGACCCAAATTGGGGTGGCAAATTGGCTATTCAAATGGCCTATTTTTGTCCATATAGGCGTGTGTCTCAATCGTGTGCGACACGCATTCCTGTTACACGGCCGTGTGTCCCCTGGGGTACCCTAGAGTTAAAGTTAGTATACCCTCCAGTTTTGACATGACCTAGACACACAGGCGTGTTTACTGGTCGTGTGAGGCACACGAGCTGCAACACGGGCGTGTGGCTGGCCGTGTGGCCAAGTCAGTAGCCTCCTTAATTTTCACATGGCCTGGCACACGGGTGTGTCTTGTGGCCGTGTGGATAAGTCAGTATGTATGTCCTATTTTGCCACGACTTAGACACACGAGCATGTCTAATGCCGTGTGAGGCACACAACCTGTTCACATAGGCGTGTAACTTTGAAAAGTTGAAAGTTTTTCTAAGTTCTAAAACCTTCATATGTTACCGATTTGGTCTCAAATACATGATTTAGACCTTGTATGCTTGATTTAAATTCATATTGAGTATGAATGACTTATTTTTATTGAAATGAGATGATATTTGTTTTATGACAGTTCTGATCTGAGTTACAAGTCCGGTAATGCCCCTTAACCTATTCCGGCGATGGTTACGGGTTAGGGGTGTTACATCTAACATTTATATATCAAGACTTCTTTTGCATAATTTCATTCCAATATTATCATACCAAAACATACCATCATTAAACACATATATGAAATCCAAATATGATACCAAGATAAGCCAAATCACATGGGTTAACTTATATACAAATTCATTCTCAAACCATGATACCAAAACATAACTATTACTATCAAACTAGCCTTTACATGCCAATATTTACATAAATTCACAAGTTCAAAATACCAATTGGAAATTGGATAGTGTGACGTCCAACTCCGACTTGTCTGAAACGAGCGAGCTAACGAACCCTATAAGACATAGAAAACATAACAGAGTAAGCTTATAGCTTAGTAAGCCCGTATAATTTAGAATTTAAACTTACCATTTATAAACTAGCAAGCAATAAATAAAAATGCCAACAATTCAATTTAACCATCACCTAATCACAAGTATCCATCACATGTTAGTCATTTAACAAATACATAAAACCATCTATTAGTACTTTACTTGCATCAATTCTAAAGGCACATATCAAATATTTAGCACGTATAACTTGTAACATATCCGACTAACCAATATTTTAGCCCGTTGAAACTATTAGAACTTCAAAGGATAACCAAGTGAACAATATCAGTAATCCGTCAATTCATCATCATACATGCTCTTTCGAGTCATGGTCGGTAAGCTCCTTCGAGCTGACCAGTAAGCTCAATTGAGCTAAAACGATAGGCTCTATCGAGCTGAACGGTAAGCTCCAATGAGCTGAAACAGTAAGCTCTTACGAGCTAAATCAGTAGGCTCATACGAGCTGTGGTGAGTCCGCAATAAATGCAGGAGCTCAACCAATGCGGTAATCCCAGTAACATGTCCCTCGTATCTAATGAATTCGCATAGTTCAAATGGGGCTCGGTAACAAATACAATATATCATCTAGGCATTCATATTTCAAGTATTTCAATAAATTACATTCAATTCAACAATTAAAAATATAGAAAAGTTCGATTCTAATAATACGAACTTACCTTGTATTTGCTCGGTTAACTTTCATCTACCCGTCTACCTTTTGTTTCCCCCGATCAAGTTCCAATATTATTTTGTCTTGATCTAAATTTATCAAATTCAGCATTTTTAGTAACTATTCATTTCAATTTAGTCCCTAATTCACATATATGGAAATTTACATATTTTCCCCCATAATTTTAACTATTTTGCAATTTAGTCTTTTATACATAAAATGATAAATTACACATTTTTACCCACAATCCACCTTAGCCAAATTCTATATGGTATTATAATAGCCCATATTTTCACTTATTTCACATTTCTAACCATAATATTTTTATCTTTTTCAATTTAATCCCATATGCTCATTTTTGTCAAAAGTCACTTTATGAAATTTGTATAACTATTAACAACCATCAATAATCTAAAAAGAAATTTCAAAATACCTAAGTATTCAAAAATGGCATAACTTAAAATCTATAACAGTTTCAAAAACGAAGGTACGGGCTAGCTAGATTAAGCTACAACGAGCTCAACAACTAGAAATTATTAAAAATCGAGCTAAAATCGTACCTTAATCAAGCTTCTAATTTTTGAAACCTTAAGGCCTAAAAATGGCTGATTTTCTTTCTCAATTTTTGGCTTGGAGAAGATGAGAAAATATAAAATGTGATTTTGGTTTCATTTAGTATAACTTAATAACCTATTTACCATTTTAACCTTTAAAAATAATTCTATTTACAAAACTACCAAGCCAACGACTCCACTAACTTAATAATGGACTAATAACCACACAAGGACTTAAAATTTAAGGTTCTATAGCTATCAAGTACTTTTAACTAACAAAACACAGGTTTTTCGCTTTACGCGATTTAGTCCTTTTTATCGAATTAAGCATCCAAACAATAAAATTTCTTTACGAAACTTTCACATAATAATTCTATCATATTGTAAAGCTTATTAAAATAATAAAATAATATTTTAACCTCAATTTTGTGGTTCCAAAACCATTGTTCCGATTTGACTCAAAAACGAGTTGTTACAGGTACGCATGAGATTCATACGAGAATTTGAAAGAGAAATGGTTGATGAAATTACAGGTGAATTTGAATAAGTATTCATTGAGAAAGCTTTGTGAATCTATATGTGTTTACTGGTATTTGGCCTATTGATGGAAATATTGTGATTCTTGTGGTAAATTTATTTGTATATGGCTTACTAAGCTTTTAAAGCTTTCTTTGTGTGTTCTTTCCATATTTTATAGATTATCAAAGCTAGCTCAGACATCCGGGATCATCGGGAACCATCATCACACTATCGATCATCTTGTTGGTACTTTTAAAGCTTTGTATATATGGTATATGTCATGTATGGGTTAGTGTCATTTTGGTATGTTTTGAGTCATGATATCAGCCATGAGATTTGGCTTGTAAATGTTGGTGCGAATGGCCATTTAAATTGGATTGAATTATATGTTTGATGATTGATATATGTGATGTATATAATGCTTTATATGTTAGCTTGTTTGGTATGTTTTTCATAGTAGTTGATATAGTTAAATGGTTGTTCATTTAGTTAATTATTAGATGATGTATTAATGCTTGGCAGATTGGCATATTGTGGTTTGCTTTTGAGATGATGAGATGATGCAATTTGTGTCATGATATAGATGATAATTTAATGAGGAAATGTATTTAGAACTTAAGTAAGTCTTGATGATTTTGGCATATTAATTTGGCATGTTTTTGAATATGGGATTGAGTAGTTGAAATGGTTGTGGATAGATGGCATGATATGTGAATAGAATAGCATGTTTTGGTTGCTAAAGTATGTATTGAAATGGTACCATATGGTTTGTTTAGGTGTGCTTGAGAAGGGTGGCAAATCAGCTTTGCAAATGGCCTATTTTTGTCCACATAGGTAGAGACACAGGCGTGTGTCTCAGCCCTGTGTGACACACAGTCATGTCACATGGTCGTGTGTCCCTTGGGGTACCCTTCGAATTAAAGTCAGTATACCCTATAGGTTTGGCACGGCCTAGACACATGGGCGTGTCTACTAGCTATTTGTGGCACACGGGTTGGCACATGGGCGTGTGGCCGGCCGTGTGACCCAAGTCAGTAACCTCCCCAATTTTCCCACGGCCATGGCACACGAGCGTGTTCTCGACCGTGTGGTACAAGTAAGTATCTATGCACTATTTTCACACGGCCTGTGACACGAGCGTGTCTGATAGCCGTGTGAGGTACACGGCCTGTTTACACGAGCGTGTGACCCTTAAATATAAGAAAATTTTCTATGTTTCCCGAAGTTTGCAAATGTTATCGGTTTAGTCCCGAACCACTTTTAAGCATGTTTTAAGGTCTCGTAGAGCCTTACAAAGGACATTGTGAATGTTGTGAATAGATTTTGAGTATGAATGTATAATTTTATGTGAATGACGCATGTTATCATATAATGCCTCGTAACCCTATTCTGATGACAGATACGGGCTAGGGGAGTTACACAGGACCTGCACCCGAATCATAAAAGATAAAACCCTAGTGACATGTCACTTGTATCCTAATCTATTCCTAAGGTTCAGTTGGGATTTCTTGCTTGCCAAATTGTTGTCCAATGTGTCTGTAAGGTCGATTACACAATTCATGCATAAATTAAAGCATTTAAACACATTTAAAGTAAAGCTACGAACTTACCTCGGTTACAAAAACGGTCAAAAGGACCTATTCATCAAATACTTTATTTTTCTCCCGATCTAGACTCGAACTTCATTTTTCTTGATCTATAATACCAAATTTAATTTATTTAATCATCACATTGTTCAATTCAGCCCCAAAACACATAATGACAAAATTTACATTTTTTGCCCCTAACTTTTTAACATTTTACAATTTAGTCCCTAGGCTCATAAAATGAATTTCATTCAAATTCATCACAACCCAAGCCTAGCCGGTTGTTATTTGTACTCATAACAGCCCATATTTTTCATTTATTCACACTTTTCTACACATTTTATAGACTTTTACAAATAAGTCCCTATTTGACCTTTTTTTATTATTATCAAAAATCACTTTGCAAAAGTTGTTTAACTAACAATGAACATGCATTTTTTACTATCAAATATCAAAATACATGCACATCCTACATGGGTAAAATTTTAGCTTTAATTTTCTTTCAACTTAGTCATTGAAATAGCTAAATCAAGTTAGAACAATCTAAAAAATGTAAAAATCATTAAAAACGGGACAATAATAGACTTATAATCGAGCTTGAAAGCTTGGCCAAAACCCTAGCTATGGTTTCCCCTAAAATTTTGGCTATAAGGGACTAAATTGAAGAAGATGACATCTTTTATTTAGTTATTTTGGCTTTATTTACAAAATTACCTATTGACCCCTCACATAAACTTTGAAATTTTACCTACTCCATGTGCATTTTTGTCCATCCAAAAGTATAATGGTCTAATTACCATTTAAGGACCTCTAATTTGGAATTTCATAACAATTTACTACCTTTAGCCTATTGAACTCAAATTTTGAACCTATTGCAATTTAGTCCTTCTAGTTAAATTGAGCACTCAATCGATAAAATTTCTTAATGAAATTTTCACACAATTATTCTATCATGCTGTAGACCAAAAGAAATAATAAAATAAATATTTCTACTTCAGATTTGTGGTGTTTTGATTTGACCCAAAAATGGGCTATTACAACTTTCTCCCCTGTAGGGATTTTTGTCCCTAAAAATCTTACCAGAAAAGAGGTTAGGCTACTATTTTCTCATAGGTTCCTCGAGTTCCCACGTAGGCTCTTCGACCCCATGTCATTGCCACAATACTTTCACTAGAGCTATGGTTTTTTCTCAACTGTTTAACCTCTCGAGCTAACACTATGATCGGTTCTTCACCATATGTCATATCGGGTTGAATTTCAATCTCTATTGGGGGAATTACATGCGAAGGATCTGATCGGTATCATCGGAACATCGATACATGAAACACGTTGTGAATTCTATCCAACTCCGATGGCAAAGCTAGTCAATATGCCACTAGCCCTATTCTTTCAATAATTCCATGCGGCCCAATGAAACGTGGACTCAACATGCCTTTGCGACCAAATATAAGTATTTTTTTCCACGGTGATACTTATAGAAACACGTTATCACCAACCTAAAATTCAATATCCTTCCATTTCAAATCCGCGTACGATTTCTATTAACCTGAAGTTGCTTTCAAACAATCACAAATTACTTTCACTTTCTCTTCGATTTCTTTGACCAAATCAACCCCGTGAATCTGTTTCTCACTAAGCTCAGTCCAATATAGTAGATTTTGACACTTGCGAGCATACAATGCTTCATATGGTGCCGCCTAATACTCAATTGAAAACTGTTGTTATAAGCAAATTCAACCAACGATAGATATTTCTCCCAACTACCTTCTAACTTTAAAACACAACAGCTAAACATATCTTTGAGAATTTGAATGACTCTCTCAAATTGACCGTCAGTTTGCGGATAGAGCACAGTGCTAAAATTCAACTTTGTACCCAACGCTTCTTGTAACTTCTTCCAAAATCACGACATAAACCTCAGATCTTTAACCAAAATAATAGAAGTAGACACCTCGTGCAATCTAACAATATTAGAAATGTACAACTTAGCCAGTTTATCAAGTGAATAATTGGTACGTACCAGAATAAAATGAGTCAATTTTGTCAATCTATCAACAACGACCCATACATTATCTTTCTTCTTCAAAGTCAGAGGTAACCTTGTTACGAAATCCATCGTAACTATATCCCATTTCCAGTCGGGTATAGTCACAAGCTGAAGTAAACCCAAAGACATTTGAAGTTTGACTTTCACTTGTTGATAAATCAAACATCTCATTTCAAACTCTAAAATGTCTCGTTTCATGCCTGACCACCAATACAATTTCTTCAAATCATTATACATCTTGGTACTCCCAGGATGAATAGATAGACAACCATTATGTGCCTGATGAAGAATTTTCTGAATCAGCTCAGTATCTCTAAGTACACAAATCCTACTTCAAAACATCAAACACTCATCGGATTCAATCTGATATTCTGAATCACTACTCGATTCGCATTGAACACTTTTAGCTTGCAACTCATTATCACCTTTCTGAGCTTCGTAAATTTGTTGAAGAAATACCAGTCTAGCTTTCAACTCGGCTAGAATCGATCCATCATTAGATAAAGTTAACCGCATATTCATTGCCCTTAAAGGAAACAAAGTCTTGCTACTTAAAGCGTCTGCGACTACGTTCACTTTTCTTGGGTGATAGTCGATCACTAATTCATCATCTTTCAACAACTCGAGCCATCTTCGTTGTCACAAATTCAAATCTTTCTGAGTCATCAAATACGTTAAACTCTTGTGATTGGTAAATATATGACACTTCTCACCGAATAAATGGTGTCTCCAGATTTTTAATGAAAAACAATACCAGCTAATTCCAAGATATGCGTCGAATAATTCTTTTCGTGTGGTTTCAACTGTCTCAAGGCATAAGCTATCACTTTAACCTCTTTCATCAACACACAACCAAGACCGTTCAAGGGCGCGTCGCTGAAAATCAAAAACTCTTTTCCTGACTCAGGTTGCACTAACAACAGTGCCTCAGTTAACAATGCTTTCAACTGGTCAAAACTCTGTTGACATTTTCAGACCACTCAAATTTCACATCTTTTCGTAACAATCTGGTCATAGGTGTAGCAATAATCGAAAATCCCTTAACAAAATGTTAATAATATGTAGCCAAACCCAGAAAGCTTCTGACTTCGGATATATTTCTTGGTGGTTTCCAATCAACAACTGACAAAATCTTAACCCGTATACCTTCCGTTGAAACAATGTGTCCCAAAAATTCGACTTCTCAGAGCCAAAACTCACTTTTGCTAAATTTAGCAAACAATTTCTTCTCTCTCAAAGTCTGCAATACGATTCTTAAATGTTTGGCATGATCAAACTCATCTTGGGAATAAATTAAAATGTCATCAATAAAAACAACCGCAAACTTATCTAAATATTATCAGAAAATTCGATTCATCAAATCCATAAAAATTGCATGAGCATTAGTTAATCCGAAACGTATAACAAGAAATTCATAATGCCCACACCTCGTTCTGAACGTGGTCTTCGGCACATCCGAATCTTTAACTATCAATTGATAATAGCTTGATCTCAATTCTATCTTCGAGAACACTGTTCCCTCTTTCAACTGATCGAATAAATCATCAATCCTTGGTAATAGATACATGTTCTTTATCGTAACCTTATTAAGCTAATGATAATCAATGCAAATTCTCATAGATCCGTCTTTCTTCTTGATGAATAACACTGGTGCAACCTAGGGAAAAAATCTCGGTCTCACAAAATCCTTATCTGTCAACTCTTGCAACTGAGACTTCAATTCTTTCAATTCGGCTGGATCCATTCTATACGGAGCTATCGATATTGGTGAAATTCTCGGTACCAAATCAATAGTAAACTCAACCTCTCTGATCGGTGGTAATCCAGACAACTCTTCTAGAAACACATCCCAATTTTCATAAATTACCAACACAGATTTGATCTTCAATTCAGACACTTTCGTACAGTACATACGCAAGATAACCCTCACAACCTTTTCTTACATACCTCTGAGTCGACATCGACGAAATCACAATTGGCAACTCACCCGACTCATCCGGTTTAATCTGAAGAATTTCATTATTTTGACGTTTAAATTTAATAACCTTTCGTCTACAATTCACTGCGACATAATGTAGAGTCAACTAATCCATTTCAAGAATTACATCGAACTCATCAAATGGTAAAAGCATTAAGTCAGCTAGAAAACAAAGACCCCAAATCATTAAAGGACAACTCTTGCAAACTTTATCAACTAGAAAATATTTGCCTAAGGGGTTTAACACTTTAATCACGTACTCAGTAGACTCAATAGGAAAATTCTTACTAGATACCAAATGCATGAAAATATAAGAATGAGTCGATCTAGGATCAATCAATGCAACTACATTAGTATCATAGAGAGAAAATGTACTAGTGATACCATTAGGGGATGGCGCATCTTTGCGAGCGTGAATTGCGTAGGTTCTAGCAGGTGTTTTGACCTCTAATCTCGTAGTTAACTCTTTCATTGCACTTCTACTACTGTTTCCATTTCCCTTGTTTCTCGGTGGCCTCCCTCTAGTGGCAGTGTTACTCGGCCTTGCATTCTGAAAATTATCTTTCTTAGTCATTCTAAAGCAATCTCGAATAAAATAATCTTGGGACCCACATATAAAACAAGCCCAGTTATTCATTCCGCATTCACCGGGATGTCATCTACCATAGTGTTGACATTCAAGTCTATTAGAGCAAGCATTACCAATGCTGCTATTGACGTAGTTTGGGTCTTCGAACCCGAATACTGCTTTCCATGATCTTTGTTGGGTACCAAGCTGAAGTATTCCAACGACTATACAAATCCCTCGATTTCTTTGACAAAGACTGAAATGACTTATTCATCGGTCTTTTTCTTGAATTTCTGTTCTCAAACTCAGGTTTTCTCTTTTGTTTGCTCAATTCTTTGACTTTGCAAGCTTGATCGACCAGTACTACAAATTCTTTCAACTCTAAAATCCCAACTAACAGTCTGATATCCTCATTCAACCCATCTTCGAATCTCTTGTATATGATGGACTCGGTGGAAACACATTCCTAAGCATACTTACCGAGCCTAACAAACTCTCGCCCATATTCAGTCACAAACATATGACCCTGTTTCAGCACTAAAAACTCATTGTGTTTCTGATCAATGAACTGTTGACTGATATATTTCTTTCTGAACTCTTCTTTGAAGAAACTCCAGGTAACTTTTTCATTTGGTACCACAGAAATAAGAGTATTCCACCATTGGTATGCTGAGTCCCTCAGAAGTGATATAACGCTTTTCAAGCACTCATTCGGTGTGCAAGAAAGCACATTAAATACCCTAATAGAGTTTTCACGCCAAAACTCTACCCTCTCGGGATCATCGTCAACATTGGCTCTAGATTCTTCAGCCCCTTGTTTTCAAATCTTATAAACTGGAGGTTTGTTCAACCTTAATAATTCCAGACCTTGGGGAGCTACGAGATTCAGTCGGGGGTTATGTAGGGGTGGAGGATGTTGGGCAGCCAGATTTGTTCGGACAAACTCAGCAAACCACTCATTCATCCTTTGGAAGAAGGCATCTCTAGCCTCTTCTCCCTAACTAATCATTACTGGTCTACTTTCAGATGGCGCTGTCCCTTGGGTGAAAGCCGATGCATTACTTTCAACATTATCAACTACCTCTCAGTTGGGATCCATTTACTAGATGAAAACATAATTTCAATTGTTAGAAGTCGTCACACTATCACAAATTATATATTGCATGTATAGCCAGACTCTGAAACACACTACGTTAGTCTAAGAATTGACTAAACTATATCTCTGATACTACTAAATATAACACCCCTTACCCGTATTCAACGCCGTAACAGGATACTAGGCATTACCGGACTTACATCACAAGCAAACATGCAACCCCGAGACATAAAATTATGACCAAATTAAAACCATTTGCATTCAATCTTAAAGTCCCTAATGTGAGCTTACGAGGCCCAAAACATGCTTTGGAAGTGGTTTGGGACTAAACCGACCACTTATGAAATTTTTACAAAGCTTAGAAAAAATTTTCCATGCACAGGAGCTACACGCCCGTGTGGTTTAGGACACGCCCGTGTGGTTTAGGACACGCCCGTGTGGGCAGGCCGTGTGGTCACACACACCCGTGTCCCTAACCTATGTAACTATCTGTTTTGCAAAGCATGAACAAATTGAGGTCACATGGTTGAGTCATACACCCATGTGCTAGGCCATGTGGTAAATTTTATTTTCATAAAATAGGTGCAGACTTCACACGGTCGGGACACATGCCCGTGCTTGACACCGTGTCCCTCACATGGCTGAGTCACACGCCAGTATCTGTACCCGTGTGCTCAATTCTGAGCATTTTGTCTCGCACAATTAAGGTGCAAGAGACATACAGCCAAAACACATGCCCATGGGATAGACCGTGTGTCATACACGGCCTAAACACATGCTTGTGTGTCAACCAGTGTGGACAAAATAAAGGCTATTTCCCAAGCCATTTGTCACCCTCATTTTCACCTACACACACAAGTTCAATGCCATAAATCATGATATACTTAGGCAACCAAACATCCATAAAACATGGCCAAATCATGTCATTTCATTATGCACACTCAACACATTTACAACACCATAACTTGAATCTTGTCATTTCATTATCCACACTCAACACATTCACAACACCATAACTTGTCAAACCAAATCATACCAACTCGCATTCTACAAGTTTCAATATGGCTACTAATAACATGCATAGTTTTACTTAATTTTCCTATCATATCAATGAGCCAATCTTAACCATTCAACAACAAAACCATTAAACCACATTCAACCATTTACCAAGCATTTATAAATCACATCATATAAGAGGTGATTGCACATGTATGCATATATAAATATATATAAGCTTACAACCAATTTAACCAAAATAAGCCAAATTACATGGTCAAACACCACATCAAGCCTTTGACAATTACAAGCCAATACATTTGGCCAAGTTTATAATGACACATATAACAAAATGACTAGGTCCTTATACATGCCATATTTTCAAAATGTTTAAAACCATCCATACCCAAAATAACAATTTGATAGTGTGATGCAAACTCTGACGATCTCCAATCCGAGATAGCTTGGTAACACTATAAAACGTGGAAAGTAAAAAGGAGTAAGCTATATAGCTTAGTAAGCTCGAATGGAAGAAATAAGCTAACCTTACCATACATTAACATGCAAGAAATATAACTTAAAATAATGCAATTTACCATATTCTCATGATCATAATTCATTCCATCACATCTTACCTTGATTTCATCATTTCGCGAATTTAATAATCATAAGTTTTGTGCACATACCTGTACCACTCATAATGCTTTCATACTCATTCTCATCATTGTCATACCCAATGAACCACGCGGATTAAAAAATTCAGATACTCAGGAAACCTTGCATACAAGGTGCCACATGTGTAGCCATTGCTACCTCTATCACATATCACATATATGCTCGCTCTCGAGCCAACAACGGGCCCACTCACACAAGCTGTCAGTCAAGACGTAGTTAATCGGTGTTGCTCACACAAGTAGTCAAGTAATCGCAACATATGCCAGTATAATCAGCCACTGGTAGGACGTATAGGACCAGCGCCCAGACCATATAACACAAAACCCTAGTGGCATGTTACTTGTATCCTAATCTATTCCTAAGGTTTAATTGGGATTTCTCGCTTGCCAAATTGTTGTCCAATGTGTTCGTAAGGTCGATTACACAATTCATGCATAAATTAAAGCATTTAAACACATTTAAAGTAAAGCTTATTTAACATACGAACTTACCTCGATTAAAAAAACGGCCGAAAGAACCTATTCATTAAATACTTTGTTTTTCCCCCGATCTAGACTCGAACTTCATTTTTTTTGATCTATAATACCACATTTAGCTTATTTAATCATCACAATGTTCAATTCAACCCAAAAACACATTATGGAAAAATGTACATTTTTGCCCCTAACTTTTCAACATTTTACAATTTAGTTCCCAGGCTCATAAAATTAATTTCATTCAATTTCATCACAACCCAAGCCTAGCGGATTGTTATTTGTACTCATAACAACCCACATTTTTCATTTATTCACACTTTTGTACAAATTTTATAGACTTTAACAAACAAGTCCTTATTTGACTTTTTTTATTATTATCAAAAATCACTTTGCAAACGTTGTTTAACTAACAATGAACATGCATTTTCTACCATCAAATATCAAAATACATGCACATCCTACATGGGAAAAAATTTTAGACTTTAATTTTCTTTCAAATTAGTCATTGAAACAAATAAATCAAGTTATAACAATATCAAAAATGTAAAAATCACTAAAAACGAGATAAGAACAGACTTACAATCGAGCTTGAAAGCTTGGCCAAAACCCTAGCTATGGTTTCCCCCAAAATTTTGGTTATAAGAGACTAAATTGAAGAAGATGACATATTTTATTTAGTTATTTTGGCTTTATTTACCAAATTACCTATTGACCCCTCACTTAAACTTTGAAATTTTACCTACTCCATGTCCATTTTTGTCCATCCAAAAGTAAAATGGTCTAATTACCATTTAAGGACCTCTAATTTAGAATTTCATAACAATTTACTACCTTTAGCCTATAGAACTCAAAATTTGCACCTATTGTAGTTTAATCCTTCTAGCTAAATTGAGCACCCAATCAATAAAATTTCTTAACGAAATTTTCACACAATTATTCTATCATGCTGTAGACCTTAAAGTAATAATAAAATAAATATTTCTACTTCGGATTTGTGGTCCCAAAACCACTGTTCCAATTTGACCCAAAAATGGCCTGTTACATTCAGTCTCAAGCACTGTGTACATATTTGGTTTGATAAAATAGGGATTAATTGACATCTATTCGTTATAGGTTATGATTTCTAAATATTGTAATTATGTTTTTAAAAGTCATGGTGAAGTCGTCTTTATATAAACATGCAACAAAGATTAGGTATATAATCTCCTAAAATTCTCAAAATTAAGATGTAGATCTACCACTACTTCAGCTACCACACTTGTCTCATTCTTGGTCCACAACGATAAGCTATTATCTTTAAGATCTTTCATCTCTTTGAACTCCTGTAGAGAAACACAAACATGATTAGTGGCTTTCGAATCACTGACCCAGTGGTCTATTGAGTCTTCCACTAAACAAGTTTCTATAATCAAGAGTTTCATACCTTTACCTTTGGTAGCTAGTTATTCCTTCCACTCTATAAGTTTGCCTTGTAGTGTTCTTTCTTGCTGCAAAAGAAGCATTTAGACCTAGATCAGTCTTTAGGCTTTCTAGTTCTCTTCCTTTCCACTTCTGATGGTACACAAACCTTATCCTTGCCTTTCTTAGTGCATTTTCCCTTCCATTTTGAGGAAGAAGCGATGGTTATATTCACTTCTACTCTTCAAACTGGTTAACCGCCATTCAACATCAGCTCATAGGATTGTAACTCCGTCATGAGTTGTGTAAGCATCAGGTTTTTGTTACCAAGGTTATATCTTGCCTGAAACCAACAAAATCCTTTAATAAGATTTTGAACACCATCTCAATTTTAGTGTTCTATTCCTAATTGGCCTCATTGTCCACATCCTTGGCCAGGTAGCCCATAAGAGTGATCATATGGTCTGGCTGGAGTCCTAGGCTTTTGCTAAGCTTCCATCAAGCTAGTTATAGAAGACTATCGAGCCAAAGCAGTTTGTCCTTCAAAAAAGTCTTCTAGCTTATCTAGAATCACTTTAGCTGTCTTACAACTCTCTGTTGTTTACACAAAGTACTAGTCACGTTTGCCAGCATATAGCAACGACCTATCTCATTAGACTCTCTTCAACATTTTCTAGCCTCAGCTTAAGTAGTCGGTGGGCATTTACCATCAAGAACTGTTTTAAGTTTTTCATAGTTCAAGACAACTATTAGGTTTCTTTTTCATTCCTTATAGTTATTTCCGTTTAATTTGTTTTCATTAAGTATGTTCGATAAGAGAGTTGGTGTCATTTTCGAACTAAAATTAGAACATTCATATATTAATATCTTTGTATTATGCAAATGTTTGAAAATGTTTTTCAATATTATTTTAACACCCCTAACCCATATCCATTGCCAGACTAGGGTTAAAGGTGTTACTGGACAAATCGGAACATTTAACATTCATTTCACAATCATCATAGCATCATATAAATACATCAATACAGAGTCCTTTGCATAGCTCAATGAGACTTTAAACATGCTTTAGAAAAGGGTCGGGACTAAACTGAGCTCATACAAAAATTTTCAAATCATAAACATTTTTCAAAGTTACAGAGGTCACAGCCCACGTGAACAGTCCGTATGCCTCACACGGCTTTAGAAACGCTCGTGTGTCTAGACCGTGTCAAATCAAGGCATACATACTGACTTAATCATACGACCACAAGACATGCCCGTGTGCTTTGGCCATGGTTGAAACTAACTTGGGTTACACGGCTAGCCGCACGCCCGTGTGCCTTGGCTGTGCTCAAGATTGACTTAAAATCATAGGGTACCCCAGGGGACACACAGTCGTGCAACATGTCCTTGTGTTGCATACGGATGAGACACACTTCCGTGTCTCTACCTGTGTGGACAAAAATAGGCCATTTGAAAAGCCAATTTGCCACCCAATTTGGGTCAAACCTACAAGCATCAAACCCCGCACATTTGCATTATAATTTCAACCAATTTCAATACCAAAACTTACACGAATCATGCAATAACATTATCAACCAATCTCATGTTCATAACACATACCACTTCATGTCATTCCATAAGCCATAAACGTATGGTTTATAACCTTAATACATTCCATTCCTTTTCATGCCAAATTCTTACCAAATTCCAAAATATACACATACCAAAACTTACCAAATTGACCATTCCCTTTGGCCAACCAAAAGCACATCACAATGGAACATTTGCATCACATATCATATATCAATATCAAACCATAAGTTCAAACACAAACAAGCCATATCACATGGCATGATATATACATTGTAATATCCTCAAGTTGGGCCAACTCGGAATGGTGGTTTCGAGACCACAAATATGAGATAGAAATAATTATTTTATAATTATTTTGAGGTCTATGAAATGATTGCATGATTGTGTGAAAATTTCATGGAGAAATTCTATGCATAAAGTGCTTAATTTGAAGTTAGGGACTAAATTGAATAAATTGAATAAATTGTAAAACTTGTGTTCTAGAAGCATTTTGCATAAATTTGAATTAGATTATTAATTAGAGGTCCTTAAAGAGTAATTTGACCAATTTCTAAAAAAATCTGGACAAAAATAGGATTGGAAGGGTAAAAATTTAAAGAATAGTAAAAAGGGCATTTTGGTCATTTAGGGGTAAAATGAATTAAAAGACAAATTTTAAAACCCAAATGTGTCCATCTTCAACCCCATGGCCAAATATAGCAAGGAGAAACCATGGATAGGGTTTTGAAAGCTTCCAAGCTCGATTGTAAGTCTGTTCTAGCCTCGTTTTAAATGATTTTTACGTTTTTAGAGTCCCGGTAACTTGATTTAGCTTATGCTAGCAATAATTCAACCTAGGGTTCATAATTGGAAAAATACCCATAGGTGAAATTTTTGTATTTTGGTGTTTTATGATAGAATATAAGGTTTTAAATTATGTTAGATAACTTGTGCTACTCGGTTTTAAGTGAAAACGAGTAAAAGGGCTTAATCGGTAAAAATACCTAATAGTCATAAGTACATGTTAGAGTGAGAATTTGATGTTGCTATAGAAGGGAAAAACGATCAGCATGTCATAAAACATAACAAAATAGGCTGAAGTTTAATTTATGACCTTTGGGGCAAAAGTGTAAGTATGCAAAATTTTAGGGGCAAATTTGTAATTTTTCCAAAATATGATTTTGGGTCAATTTGAATAATGTGAGTCCTAATTAGACTATATTTTAAATGATAGAGCAAGGAAAACTGAAATTTGGGCTAAAATAGGGAAAATACCAAGTTGTGGATGAAATGGTAAAAGTAGCCATTTTCGCATACGAGGTAAGTTCATATGTAAATGTTGGTAACATAGTTATTATTTTAAAAGTTTTAATGTTATTTAAATGATATGATAATTATTATGAAATATTATACTTGTGATATTTGTTTGATAATATGTCAAATTATGTGATATACTTAGAAAATGTGAAATACTACCGAGTATCGGTATCGACATTCCGTAGAAGATGGTTGAGACACATGATTGGGAAAAAGGTCCCGTTGAACCTTAGGAATGGATTAGGATACAAGTGACATGTCACTGGGATATTTGGGCATCCGAACTCATTGAGTTGAGTCTGAGTTCACTTATGGATGCGAATGTCCGAACTTGTTGAGTTGAGTCCGAGTTTGTGAGATGTAACTAGGCATCCGAGCTCGTTGAGTTGAGTCCGAGTTCACTTATGGATGCGAACGCTCGAGCTCGTTGAGTTGAGTCCGAGTTCGCTTATGGGCGAGTTACATGGTAGCTTGGCTACATATGTGGCACTTATGTGCAAACTTTCCATGTATCCGAATTATATTCTTATGTGTTCAACGGGTAAAGTTCTACTAAAATGGAGGAATACTCGAGATGAAAGGGACATTTTGGTAAGTGTTGTGAAATGGATACTTTGAACAGGTATGTACTTAACCCTCGGGTTGAAAACTTAATATAACAACGATATGGTAAGATGATAAATGAAAATATGATATGAATGTCTTGGTGATGATTATACAAATGATGTTTTATGTTTTCTTATATGGTTATGTTACTTGCTATTTGCATGTGAACTTACTAAGCATTTATGCTTACTCCCTCCTTTTCATTCCTTGTAGTTTTGACAAGTCAACTTGGAAATTGGGAATGGTCGGAGGCTCGCTCACACTATCCGTATACCATCTTGGCATAATGGCTTGTATATTTTGGTTTTGACAAGCCGGTTTGGAGATCAGGATGGTTAGAGGCACGCTCACACTATCAACGGACCATCTCGGTATGGTGGCTTGCATATTTTGGGAATATGGCATGTATAACATTATAATCCTTTTGTGTATATAATCTTATGATATAGCTCATGGATGGCATGGAAATGTTTGAGAATGACTAGCTATTGGAGTGGCTAATCGATATTATATTTGATAACACGTATGCTTTATGTGCTAACTAATCTATGGAAATCCATAAAATGGTGAAATTGGCTATAAAATAGAATCACACAGCAGCAGTGACGTGAGTTTGAAAAATAACTAAAAATAGTAGAAATAGAATTAGATGATGAATAAAATATGTAATTGAATTTTAATGAATCTATTTTCATATGAAAGAAACAAAACAGGTATATGAGTTATATTTTGTGAAATATTTAAGTTTTGGTGGAACAGGGTCAGAGTGATCTCTGTATCCCCAGTTCTGACTTTAAAAATTCCCTATAAATTGTAGAAAAACAATTAGGAGTTTTATTTTACATGTATGAAATCCTTATTGAGTCTAGTTTTATAAGAAACAAATGGCATAGTCATTGAAACTCTATACAGGGAGATATCTAATTCGTAATACACAGGGGTCAGAGTAGTCGAACCCTGAAACAGGGGAGCCTTTAACTAATAAACTATACTAATTGGCCCGACCAAAAATTCTAGAAAAACAGTTAGTAGATATATATATGATTCTAGTTTCAGGAAAAATTTATGGATCTTAATTTTGAGTTTTGGAACTCGAGATATGAATTTTTAAACGACTGTGACGCAGTTAGCCTGCTTGTCTGGAAATTTTAAAAATAAATTGCTTGAGCTGTTTAATTAATAAATTAAGTTCGTTACCACCTCGTGCTCGACTCCGGTGATGGTCTCGGGAATGGGGGCGTTACACACATTACGAAACTTATCCATATACTTCTAGCCTATACATGCCATAGTTCAATATTTACACTTTTAAAAGCTACCAAATTAGAGTTTGATAGTGTGGTGATGATCCTCGATGATCCCCGAGCTCCCGATAGCCATGATATCTATAAAACAATGCAAACACACATAAAGTAGGCTTTCAAAAGCTTAGTAAGCCATATACAAATAAACTTAATAATATAAACATATAAGCATCATAATATACATATAATCTTTAACCACATACTATCACAAAACGCATAGCTCAAATACGTTTCACATATTCTTCATTCATTTGCACATAATGCATAATTTCTTATACTTTTGTCACATATACTCACTTGATCATAAAGATACATATACTTACCTTTCAACATCAAATATGATATACAACTTCAAACGTACCTGAATCGGATACACATTTCATATTATCATTCATTTCTCAGAATGCACGTGGAACCATTCGGAATCATAAGGATACATGGATAGCTCGGAAAGCTCGTACAATGCCAATGTCCCAAACGTGGTCTTACATGTAATCAAATATCGATGCCACTATCCTAGACAGGGTCTTACATGAAATCAAATACGATGCCAACATCCCAAACGTGGTCTTACACATAACATAAGTCGATGCCAAAGTCCCAAACGTGGTCTTACACGATAACACATATTGGATCCTATGTCATGACATATGTATCCTAACTATTCCTAAGGTTCGTATGAGGCTTTTCAGACTTCAGAACTTTGTCGATACTTTCTCGGATATCTCATATTGAATTCAATAAGCCATTCTTCATTGTTAAATAGCATTTAAACATAAGTAAACCATTACAAATGCTTTTATTTGTATATAGACTTACCTCGTACAGATTCGGATAGACAGAACTGGCTACTTGATGACTTTCGACTTTCCCCAATCTAATTCTGTTTTCTTTAATTCTTGATCTATATAAATTCAAATTTAACTCTTTTATTCACCAAATCATTCAAATAAATCCACAAAACATACATTCAAGGCATTTTACAAATTAGCCTTCATATTTTCATATTTTGACAATTTAGCCCCTAATTATAAAAATCACAAAATTTGCATATATTTATGCTTAGCCGAATATTCATAGCACTCATACAAACCCGTATATTTCATTTTTACAATTTAGCCCAAATTACTCAAATTCATCAAAAATTCAAAGACAAAACTTAGTACTCTAACACATATCTTTCATTTACTATCATAAAACTTCACAAAACTCATAATTTCATCAATGGCATATTTCAAAATTATCAACAAAACTAGAAATTGAGACATGGGCTTGGTAGTATTCAAAGCAATGATTACAGAAACATAGAAATTATCAAAAACCGATCAAAAATCATACCTCAATTGAGTAATATGAATGCTGAATGCTTGAACCCTAGAAATGGTGTTCTTAATCTCTTATTTTAGGAAAAAAAAGGAAATATGGACACAAAAAGCATGTTTTGTTATAATAATAACATTAATTTATATAATTACTGATATAACCTTTTTCAATTCATTTAAAATCCACTATGTAATGTCCAACATTGTCCGTTCATAAATCTAAAAGTCTAATTACATCTTAAAGACCTCACATTTAATTAGACATAGCAAATAGGCACTTTAATAATTAAAAGGCCACTTTTACAATTTATGCAATTAAGTCCTTTTATCAAATTGAGCACACAAATGATTAAATTTTCATTCGAAACTTTCACACATGCTAATTCACATATGATAAGAATGGGAAATAATATTAAAATATTTTTTGACTTGGATTTGTGGTCCCAAAACCACTATTCTAACTAGGGTCTAAACCAGACTATTACAATTATAATATGCATTAAGATAATGCACGCGTCTTACATTAAACCTTGAAAACATCTATAAGTCATTGCAACGATAATTCCTACACTTATTGAATCAAGCCACCCAGAGGTGATCATGATCAACTAGTGAGAACATGGATTTTAATCCAATTAGTACATGAACCTAATTCCTTAGGCATTCACACGTACTAATAATCATGTAAGATTTGGCCATCATTATAACTTAAGCATAGCTTCTTGGGAAGTTACTTAACTAGATGATCTTGAGTGTATAACCATCAATTCAACACCTATTGCATCATGCATCACAAATGAGTCATCTTGGGACAAGCTCACCGAGCAGCATGCTATGACTAGTTGTCCTTTTTGAAGATAAAATTTTATAATGTATCACAAGATAATACCTACCATAGGGGCAGTCCATCTATCAAATGATTTTAAGAAAATTTTGCTTACTTTCAGGAAGTCTCCTCAGTGGAATCTACATGACAACGTCTACCTTGGGAAAGGTCCATTTCACGCCATCACTAGAGAACACTGATGCAGGTCGTAGCTCTTGTTTAGGGACCTTCTCCCACTCAATATTTTAAAAGCATGCTAGGTTTTTAATTTCCAATTTCAATCATGTATGATCAATTATGCATAACAAGTACATGTCGAATTCTACCTTAATCTATATGGCATGCTTATCTCATGTATGCCACAGTTATAAAATATTATCATGCTTATCTCTTAAATATAAAAGCATAAAAATTAAATGACTCTAACTAGCCAAAGTTTCCATGATTCCATTCTAGAAAAATAAAAAAAATGAAAAATTACAAAATTCATCCTAAAGCATACTTTGGGTCTTCAATTTTGCCCATACAGACTTCTAGTGCAGAACTAGTTCACATTTTTGTCATCACCATCTTTTCACCTCTATTTTTGTGTCATCGCCCTGTTGGGTCACCATTAGGTCACTGTTGACCATTTTCATACCTCTTTCAACCACCATCTGACTACCAATAGCCTCTTGTTGCCATACCATTGTCAGTCTATTGTAGGTTTGGCTAGGTCGAGATTACATTGTCTCGATTCTCAAGTTTCGTTAGAAAGATTTAAATTACAAAATTCTTATGTCTGTTTCCAATGTACATATTTTATTCTAAAATAATAAAATAAACCCTACATGGAAATGATAGTTCATTATCTAAAATATACATATGTAACATCCCTTACCCGTATTTAACATCGAAACAGGATACGAGGTATTACCAGGCTTACATCGCAATCTAACATACAATTCTGAGTCATAAATTTCAACCAAATTAAAAACCATTTGTTTTCAATCATAAAGTCCCTAATATGAGCCTATAAGGCCCAAAACATGCTTCGGAAGTGGTTCAGGACTAAACTGATAACTCAGGGAATTTTTACAAAACTTAGAAAATTATTGCTATAAACAGGGGTCACACGCTTGTATGGTTTGGGACACACACGTATGGGCAGGCCGTGTAGTCACACATGCTCGTGTCCCTAACCTATGTAACTCTCTATTTTTCAAAGCATGAACAAATTGAAGTCACATGGCCAAGTCACACGCCCATGTGCTAGGCCATGTGGTTAATTTAATTTTCATAAAATAGGTGCAGACTTCACATGGCGAGGACACACGCCAGTGCTTGAGGCCGTGTCCCTCATACTGCTGAGACACATGCCCGTGTCTCTAGTCGTATGCTCAATTCTGAGCATTCTGTTTCTCAAAATTAAGGTGTAGGGGACACAGGGCCAAAACACATGCCCATGGGGCAGGCCGCGTGTCACACACGGCTTAGACACACACCTATGTGTGTACCCGTGTAGACAAAACAAAGGCTATTTACCAAGCCATTTGCCACCCTTATTTTCCAATACACATACACCAATTCAATGGCATAAATCATGGTGTACTTAGGCAACCAAAACATCCACCATCATGGCCAATACATGTTAAAGAAATACCATCATCTATGATGCTCATGACATTTCATTATGCTAATCCAACATACCAAATTCACATTCAAAACACCACTAAGACTACTTTCAATTTACATTAACTTGTCAAGATAATCCATCATAACAATAAACAAACTCATTCATTTCACAACAAGTCAGTAAGCCACAATCAACATTTAGAAAATCAACATAAACTACATCACCAAAGGCATTGGTACATGCATGCATTTATATGTATAAGCTTACAATCAATTTAACCAAAATGAGCCAATTTCCATGGTCAAATACCAAATCAAGCCTTTGACTATTACAAGCCAATACATTTGGCCAAATTCATAATGACACATATACAAAATGACCAAGTCCCTATATATGCCATATGCTCAAAATGTTTAAAATCATTGATACTCAAAATGACAGTTTGATAATATGATGCAATCTTTGACAATCTCTAATCCGAGCTAGCTTGGTGACTCTATAAAATATGGAGAGTAAAACGGAGTAAGATATATAGCTTAGTAAGCTCGTATGAAAGAAATAAGCAAATCTTACCATACATTTAATATTCAAGTAATATAATATAAGATAATGTAACTTACCATAATCTCATGACCATAATTCATTGCAACACAAACTTACCTTGAAGTCATCATTTCACGAATTTAATAATCATAAGTTTTATGTACATACCTGTACCATCTCATAATAACTCCATACTTATTTTCATCGTTGGCATACCCAATGAACCGCTTGGAATAGCATGTCAGATACCCAGGAAACCTTACACACAAGGTGTCACATATGTAGCCATTGCTACCTCTATCTCATAACACATATATGCTTGCTCTTGAGCCATTAACAGGCCGGCTCACACCTGTCAGTCAAAACATTGCTACACGGTGCTACTTACACAAGCTGTCAAGTAACCGCAATATATGTCGGTATACTCAGCCACCGATAGGACGTACAGGAGCAACACACGGATCACATAGCATAAAACCCTAGTGACATGTCACTTGTATCCAAATCTATTCATAAGGTTCGATTGGGATTTCTCGCTTGCCAGAATGTCGTCAAATGTGTCCGTAGAGTTTATTACAGAATTCATGCATAAATTAAAGCATTTAAAAAACAATTTTCACAAAGCTTATTAACATACGAACTTACCTCGGATACAAAAACTATGAAAATGATCTATTTGCTAATTACTGTTTTTCACCAGACCTACACCCGAACTTCGATTTTCTTGATCTATAATACCATATTTAACTTATTTAATCATCAAGCTATTCAATTTAGTCCAAAATCATATTATGGCAAAAATGAAAACATTTCAACATTTTACTATTTAGTCCCTAGGCTCGTAAAATGAATTTCATTCAATTTCATCACAACCCAAGCCTAGCTAAATATTACTAGTACTCAGAGCAGCCCACATTTTTCATTTATTCACACTTTTCTACACATTTCATAACCTTTTACAAATAAGTCCCTATTTGACGTTTTTATCGAAAATCACTTTACAAATGTTGTTTAACTAACAACAAACATGCATTATCTACCATCACACAACAAAATACAAACATATATAACATGGGTAAAATTTTAGACTTTAACTTTGTTTTAAAATTAGTCCTTGAAATAGGTAGATTAAGTTATAATGATCTCAAAAATATAAAAATTGTTAAAAACGGGACAAGAAGGAACTTACAATCGAGCTTGAAAGTTTGGCTAGCTATGGCTTCTTGAGAATTTCGGCTATAGGAGACTAGATTGAAGAAGATGGACTCTTTTATTTAGTTACATTATTTACCAATTTACTTAAATAACCTTAATGCACAACTTTAAAATTTCACCTAGCCATGTCCATTTTTGTCCATCCTAAAGTATAATGGTTCAATTACCATTTAAGGACCTCCAATTTAAAATTTCATAGCAATTAGACACCTTTGACTTATAGAACTCAAAATTTGAACCTATTGCAATTTAGTCCTTCTAGTCCAATTGAGCACTCAATCGATAATATTTCCTAACGAAATTTTCACACAATTATTCTATCATGCTATAGACCTTTAAGAAATAATAAAATAAATATTTCTACTTAAGTTTTGTGGTCCTGAAACCACTATTCCTATTTGACCTAAAAAGGGTCGTTACAACTTTCCCCCTTAGGGATTTTCGTCCCCGAAAATCTTACCAAAAAAGAGGTTAGGGTACTATTTTCTCATAGCTTCTTTGGGTTCCCACGTATCCGCTTCAACCCCGTGTTGTTGCTACAAAACTTTTACTAGAGCTATGATTTTATTTCTTAATTGTTTAACTCCATATGTCATATCGGGTCGAATCTCAACCTCTGATGGTTTGATTACAAGCAATGGATCTGATCTATATCGTCACAACATTGACATATGAAATACATTATGAATTCTTTCCAACTCTGATGGCAAAGCTAATCGATATGCCATTGGCCCTATTCTCTCAATAATCTCATACGATCCAATGAAACGCGGACTCAACTTGCCTTTGCGACCAAATCTAAGAATTTTCTTCCACGGTAACACTTTCAAAAACACTTTATCACCAACTTAAAATTTGATATCCTTCTATTTCAAATCCGCGTACGATTTCTGTAGATTCGAAGCTACTTTTAAACATTCACGAATTACTTTCACTTTCTCTTCGGCTTCTCTAATCAAATCAACCCCGTGAATCTATTTCTCACTAAGCTCAGTCCAGTATAGCGGAGTTTGACACTGACGACCATACAATGCTTCATACGATGCCATCTTTATACTCGATTGAAAACTATTGTTATAAGCAAATTCAACCAACGGTAGATATTTCTCCCAACTACCTTCGAACTTTAAAACACAACAGCAAAGCATATCTTCTAGAATTTAGATTACCCTCTCAGATTGACCGTCAGTTTAAGGATGAAATGTGGTACTAAAATTTAGCTTTGTACCCAACACTTCTTGCAGTTTCTTCCAAAATCCCAACGTGAACCTTGGATCTCTATTTGAAATAATAGAAGTAGGCACGCAATGTAATCTAACAATCTCAGCATTGTAAATTTAGCTAGTTTATCAAGTGAATAATTGGTACGTACTGGAATGAAATGAGCTGATTTCGTCAATCTATAAACAATGACCCAAACAACATTTTTCTTCTTCGGAGTCAGAGGTAACCTCGATATGAAATTCATCATAACCCTATCCTATTTCCACTAGGGTATAGCCGCAGGCTAAAGTAAACCCGAAGGAACTTGATGTTTGGATTTCACCTGTTGACAAATCAAACATCTCATTACAAACTCTAAAATGTCTCATTTCATGCCTGACCACCAATACAATTCCTTCAAATCTTTATACATCTTTGTACTCCCAGGATGAATAGATAGACAACCATTATGTGCCTCGTGAACTATTTTCTAATCAGTTCAGTATTCCTTGGTACACAAATCCTTCCTCAGAACCTCAAACAATCATCATATCCAATCTGATATTCTGAATCATTATTCGATTGACATTGAACTCTTTTAGCTTGCAACTCCTTATCACCTTTCTGAGCTTTACAACCCTGTTGAAGAAATACTAGTCTAGCTTTCAACTTAGCCAAAATCTATCCATTATTGAATAGGGTTAACCGTGTATTCATCGCCCTCAAAGAAAAAAATACTTTTTACTTAAAGCATTCGTGACTACGTTCACTTTCCCCGGTGATAGTCTATCACTAACTCATAATCTTTTAACAACTCGAGCCATCTTCACTGTTGCAAATTTAAATCTTTTTGAGTCATCAAATACTTTAAACTCTCGTGATCGGTAAAGATGTGACATTTCTCACTGTATAAATGGTGTCTCCAAATTTTTATAGCGAACACAATAATAGCCAATTCAAAGTCGTGCATCGGATAATTCTTTTTGTGTTGTTTTAATTGTCTCTATAACACCTCAATTTTTAAGTTTTCTGTGTTTCTGTGATTTTTAAAATTTTTATGTGTTTTGGTTGGTTAATATATATATTTTAGTAGGTTAGAGGGCCTTTGGAAGGCCCAAACTTAAGTTAAATCTGTCGTAGTCTTCAGAATTTTAATTTTATGAACAGGTGATGCAATTGGCGTTTGGGCTTTTAAGAGTAAAGGGGTAAAAGATGACACAAAAAGGATTGTGGTGTAGTTGCAAGGTGGCACCACTTAGGGGACAAGGAACTGACGCCATAGAGGAAGCAAGGGGTCCAATGTTCAAGTCTTGGCTCTTGCAATATATTTTGGTTTTTCATTTCAATGAATCTGGAGGCAAATAGGTGCGCTTTAAAGTTTAATGTGTTAGATTTATGACACAAATGAGTTGATGGCCTAGTGGTGGCGGCGTGAGTTGGCATGTGAGAGGACTTTGGTTTGAATCCCTTGGCACGCAGATGTTGATTATTTTGCTATATTGGGACGGCAAGAGTTGGTATTGGTTTTAAACTCTGGTGATGGAGGGATCCCACATCGGGAAGCAAACATAAGAGTAAATGGAGAGCTGGCTTTAAAGAGAGCAAACCATGAGGAGAGTAGGCATACCCTTCTTGGCTGATCCCTTTCGTTTTGTGACGTGTTCGTTTGGGTTGGGCGTCAGCTAAGATTATTTTGAGTGTGGATTAACTGTAGTCTTCTAAAAGGATTATCACGTGGGAGATATCGTCATCAATCATCATCAACCAGGTGTGTAAACGACACCCTCCCTTAGACTGAATCGGTAAAAGCTGAAATACCGAAACATTGGTATTTGTGAACTCGCGAGCGTACGAGCGCTCGTGAGACAATTGTTAATGAATATGGTGCATTTGGATGAATAGAGAGTAGAGTGTACATTTTTGTGCACAACAGCATTTTTGGGCTTAACGGGCCGAAAACGAGCCAATGGCCAACGGGCCCACTTTGGTAAAAAGACGAGGTAAGTACTTCTGATTACTTGGTAAATGTTAGAATGAACATGAAACCTTAGCAACAAGTAATAATTACTGAAATACCCTCATGCATGCAAAATTACGATTTTACCCTTAGGGTTATATTTTTTTTTCTGAAAAGCATGATGTTCTGTTTTTTTATACATATGCCATGACATATTATTTCTGTTGCATGGGACATGGGTTTATATTGATGGAGGAAGCGTTCTGGCAGCCTCCCTGCAATCTGGTGGCTTCACCACACATATATATATATTTGTTCTGGTGGCCTAGCCATAATATCTGTATCTGGTGACTTCGTCACAATATCTGGCAGCCTTGCTGCAATTTCTTTAGTGTGTAGTGGTTGGGTGGGTCGAGTAGTCTCCCCACATGGTGTAAGGCTGGTACGGGGGTGTTATGGCTAACTCTGGGTTGGGATTTCTGCATTCATGATATATTTGTTCTGTATCTGCTAAGGGCCTATGGGTTTCATTCTGATTTTTGTACTGGGCCAAGGCCCAGATAAGTCTGACTCTGAGGTTTGATCTGCTTTGGGCTATAGTTGGGTTATGTTACACACTGAGTTTACAGAACTCACCCTTTATTTTCATCTCTGCAGAAAATCCCCAACCATAGTGGGCTTGGAGCTGTGAGGGATACGGAGTGGCCACATCATCTACAAAGTTGGTTTTTCTAAGTTAGTTTATTTTTATTAATTTATATTCTGATTTAATTTTTTATTTTAAGTTGTAATAAGGCCGCTATTTAAATTTCTTTTTCCGCAATGGTTTTATTTTCTGATTATATTTATACTATGTTGACACTGCTAGTGTTAGGCTGCGCGGGTTTTCAAAATTAATAAACGTTTTCCAAGACTCAACAAGCACAATAAATGGATAGCCTAAAGATTGATAAACCGGCTTTTCATTCAACCACTATTTTTACAAAGACCAGCCCAATCACTTAAACCAACGAATGCATACTAAGTCGTAAGCCCATGTGACACGTTATATCTGGCCATAACGTCTAGGACGGGTTTGGGGTGTTATATTTAGTGGTATCAGAGCCAAGTTACAACAACTCAGCTGTGGAACGGGTCTAAAAATGGGAGTTTGTAAAGAAACACTAAATAAAGGTTTTCAAAAATCATTTTTTCTTGGAACTTGATTATAAATTATTTTCGAGAATGTTTCTACTATTTTCTCTTTACAAATAGATGATTTTAAAGATTAAAATCAATTTTCTAAAATTAGGTTTTTTTTTTAATGTGGCACACCGAATCTCCAGCCCAAGTTTGTAAGTTTTCTGAGCCTTTCTGATTGTTTCTGAAATATCTGTTATATGCTTGTACAAAACCTTATCATGGTACTTTAGTTAGGGTAACACTGGAACTATAGAAATTCTGATAAGTAGATTGAGACTGTAGCTAGGCTACCGCAAAAGGAAACAAACTCAAACTCTGAATTACTGTTATTCATAAGACATTTGTAATAAACACTGAAATATTAAACTGATTCATAAAATTCTTAACAAGATAATACGAAATGAGTACACGAGCAGCTCGTGGAAGAGGCCGTGGACGTGGCCGAGGTAATGCTCAGGCTGAATCTTCGTCTTCAGGACATGTGCTGGCAGTAGATGCACCGGTACCACCGGCAACGGAGATAGAGTCTCATGATCGAGGTACCGGGGACGATGCTCTGTCCCAGGCAATGCTTTGAGTTTTGAAAAGGGTTACTGGGGCAAGTACGAGAAACGAAATTCGGGGGTCTATTTTTGAGTGGCTCTGGGCCAATGGAGCAGAGATATTTAGGGGCGTATCTGGTGTAGCTCCGAATGTGGATGATCTGGACTGCTCTATAGAGTAGAAGCTGAAGGGAGCCATATCGTTACTCAGGGATGAGGCTTATCAGTGGTGGCTTACGGTGAGAGATGGAACTCCGACTGACAGTGTGACTTGGGAGCTGTTTAAGACAGCCTTCAAAGGAAAGTATGTTGGGGCTAGTTACGTGGACGCTCGCCGGAAAGAATTTCTGAACCTGGTCCAAGGGAGTAAGTCAGTGGCTGAGTATGACTCTGAGTTTCTGAGACTGAGCTGGTATGCTTCTGGGATTGTCGCTACAGAGTATAAGCGTAGCGTGCGCTTCGAGGATGGTCTGAGAGATGAACTTAGGGTGCTGATTGCTCCGCAAAGAGAGCGTAACTTCACTGCTTTAGTGGAGAAAGCAAAGATAGCTGATGAAGTGAAGCATACAAAAAGATAGAATCGTGAGAAAGATCAGAACCGTTTTAGGAGAGATTTAGGACTTTCAGGTGGTGTGAACATGAATGTTAAGAGAGAAAGGGTAATGGAGCCAGTTCAAGCAGTACCGATGAATGCTGTTAGACCGCAGGGTTGTAGGAATTGTGGAAAGATGCATATGGGCGAGTGTCGGAAACGTTCGGGTGCTTGTTTCCGATGTAGATCTATGGAGCATAGGGTTAAGGATTGTCCCTAGGAACCAGATCAGGTTCAAGTTTTAGAGCAGAGGGTCACTCAACCAGTGAGGAGTGGACCGCAGTTTTCGTGAGGACGTGGGCAAGGCAGTGGTGGTAATGGAAACGTCGAGGAAGAAGAGCGCCTGGCAGGGGTGCTAGATTTGCTGAGGTTAGTCAGCCAGCGTTGGTGTATGCAGCTCGTCACCGAGAGGAGGGTGATGCACCTGACGTCATAATTGGTACGTTTCTGATTTCCAGTATGCCATACACTGCGTTGATAGATGTTGGATCTACCCATTCATATGTTGCATGTACTATATCTGGGTCGCTGGGTGTGCGCTCTGAGGAGACCGTGAGTGGGGTATCTGTACTAAGTCCTTTGGGTCACTCGGTTAGGGTAGATAAACTATATAGAGATGTGCCTATAGAAACTCAAGGAAAAGTTTTCTCTGGAGATCTGATGGAGCTACCTTTCGGAGAGTTCGATCTCATTTTGGGAATGGATTAGCTTGTTAAGCATAGGGCTACTCTGGATTGTGCTGCTAAGTGAATAATGTTAAAGGCCACAAAGGATGAGGAGGTTTTGGTGATAGAGGAGCGTAAGGATTATCTGTCTAATATGGTGTCGGCATTGAAAGCCGAGAAGTGGATTCGAAAGGGATGTAAGGCTTATTTGGCATTTGTAAGCCAATCAAAAACTGAGGATCTGACAGTGGATAAAATTAGAACCGTCAAGGATTTTCAAGATGTTTTTCCAGAGAAGCTTTCGAGTTTGCCCTCGAACCGAGAGGTTGAGTTTGGAATTGACTTGTTGCCTGGAACAGTACCGGTGTCATTGCACCTTATAGGATGGCACTGAAGGAGTTGGTGGAGCTGAAAGCCCAAATTCAAGAGTTATTAGATAGAGGCTTCATTAGACCAAGTGTGTCTCTGTGGGGAGCACCAGTGTTGTTCGTAAAGAAGAAAGATGGGTCAATGCAGATGTGCATCGATTATCGGCAGTTGAACAAACTGACGATTAAGAACAAGTACCCACTACCGAGAATCGATAATTTATTCGACCAACTTAGAGGAGCTTTAGTATTTTCCAAGCTTGACCTTCAATCTGGGTATCATCAGTTGAGGGTTAAGGAGGTGGATCTTCATAAGACGGCATTCAGAACTCCGTATGGTCACTATGAGTTCTTGGTTATGCCATTTGGGTTGAAGAATGCACCTGCGGCATTTATGGATCTGATGAATCGAGTGTTCCAGCCATACTTGGATCAATTCGTGGTCATCTTTATCGACGATATTCTGGTTTATTCTGAAACTAAGGAGAAGCATGATGAGCACCTTCGTATTGTGCTGCAAGTGCTGAGGGAGAAGGAGCTTTATGTGAAATTCAGTAAGTGTGAGTTCTGGTTGAGAGAGCTAACTTTCTTGGGGCATGTTGTCTCTGCTGAAGGGATCAAGGTGGACCCTCGAAAGATTGAAGCGATTCTAGAATGGAAGCCATCGAGGTCAGCGTCAAAAATTTGAAGTTTTTTGGGTTTAGCTGGGTACTATAGAAGGTTTGTGGAAGGATTTTCTGTGATGGCAGCACCTTTGACAAAGCTTATAATGAAGGGAGTACCGTTTGTTTGGACTGAGAAACAACAAGAATCTTTTGGGAAGCTGAAGAAAGTTCTGACAGAGGCACCTATACTGATTCAGCCGGAGTCTGGAAAAGATTTTACTATATGCAGTGATGCATCACATGTAGGGTTGGGCTGTGTGCTGATGCAAGAGGGTAAAGTGGTTGCTTATAAATCGCGACAGCTTAAATCACATGAAGTTAACTATCATACTCATGATCTGGAGTTGGCAGCGATAATCTTTGCGCTTAAGATTTGGAGACATTACTTGTATGGAGAAAGGTGTAGTATATACACAGATCATAAGAGTCTTAAGTACTTGCTGACTCAGAAGGAGATGAACCTTAGGCAGCGGAGATGGATAGAGTTGCTCAAGGATTATGACTGCGCGATTCAGTATCACCCAGGCAAAGCTAATGTGGTGGCTGATGCCCTAAGTCCTAGAACTGTATCTGATCTGAGAGCCATGTTTGCTCGTTTGAGTCTGTATGACGACGGGAGTCTGTTAGCAGAACTGCAAGTTAGGCCGACCTGAGTGGATGAGATTAAGGAAAAACAATCGAGGGATGAGTCCCTGGTTTCTCGATTCCGGTAGGTTAATAATGGGGATACTTCTGAGTTCGGACTGAACAGTGAGGGAATTCTGTGTTACTGAGGTAGAGTTTGCATTCCGAAGGACTCTGACTTGAGGCAAGCAATTTTGAAAGAAGCTCATGGAGGTCTGAGTGCTATGCATCCTGGAGGGAGTAAAATGTATTGTGACTTAAAGTAGTTGTACTGATGGTCTGGATTGAAGCGAGATGTAATGGAAGTTGTGGGAAAATGTCTGACTTGTCAGCAAGTGAAAGCTAAACATCAATTACCTTACGGACTTTCGCAACCAGCGAAAGTACCACTTTGGAAGTGGGAGAGGGTAACCATGGATTTTGTGAGTGGATAGGTTGACCAAACTGAGGATAAAGTCAAGTTGATTAGAGACCGGTTGAAGGAAGCATCTGATAGACAGAAGTTATATGCAGATTTGAAGCGCAAGGAAATTGAGTACTCTGTGGTGATATGGTCTTCTTGAAGGTTTCACCTTGGAAGAAAATATTAAGGTGTGGGAGGAAAGGCAAGTTAAGTTCGCAGTTCATTGGGCCTTATCGGATTCTTAAGCGAGTCGGTCCAGTGGGTTTTCAGTTAAAGCTACCTCCAGATTTGGATAGGATTCATGATGTCTTTCACGTCTCCATGTTAAGGTGGTATCGTTTTGACCCTACTCATGTTGTGTCGGTTGCAGAGACGAGGTCCAAACAGACTTGACTTTTAAGGAAGAGCCTGTGCAGATTTTGGGATCGAGATGTTAAGATTTTGAGGAGGAAATCAGTTCCGCTAGTAAAGGTGCTGTGGCATAATCATGGCAGAGAGGAAGCTACTTGGGAGCCAGAAGTGGCAATGCATCAACAATATCCTCATCTGTTTGATTCAGGTAAAATTTCAAGGATGAAATTTCTTTAAGGATGGTATAGTTGTAACGCCCCAATTTTCAGGTTTTCTGTGTTTCTGTGATATTTAAAATTTGTGTGTGTTTTTGTTGGTTAATATATATATTTTAGTAGGTTAGTGGGCCTTTGGAAGGCCCAAACTTAAGTTAAATCGGTGGTAGTCTTCAGAATTTTAATTTTATGAACAGGTGATGCAATTGGCGTTTGGGCTTTTAAGAGTAAAGGGGTAAAAGATGACACAAAAAGGAGTGTGGTGTAGTGGCAAGGTGGCGCCACTTAGGGGACAAGGAAGTGGCGCCATAGAGGAAGCAAGGGGTCAAAGTTTCAAGTCTTGGCTCTTGCAATATATTTTGGTTTTTCTTTTCAATAAATTTGGAGGCAAGTTGGTGCGCTTGAAAGTTTAATGTGTTGGATTTATGACACAAATGAGTTGATGGCCTAGTGGTGGTGGCGTGAGTTGGCATGTGAGAGGACTTTGGTTCGAATCCCTTGGCACGTAGAGGTTGATTATTTTGCTATGTTGGGACGACAAGAGTTGGTGTTGGTTTTAAACTCTGGTGATGGAGGGATCCCACATCGGGAAGCTAACATAAGAGTAGATAGAGAGCTGGCTTTAAAGAGAGCAAACCATGAGGAGAGTAGGCATACCCTTCTTGGCTAATCCCTTTCGCTTTGTGACGTGTTCGTTTGGTTTGGGCGTCAACTAAGAGTGTTCGGAGCACGGATTAACTCCAGTCTCCTAACAGGATTATCGCGTGGGAGATATCGCCATCAATCGTCATCAACCAGGTTTGTAAACCACACCCTCCCTTAGACTAAATCGGTAAAAGTCGAAATACCGAAACGTTGGTATTTTGTGAACTCGTGAGCATGCGAACGCTCATGAGATAGTTGTTAATGAATATGGTGCATTTGGATGAATAGAGTGCAGAGTGTGCATTTTCGTGCACAATGGTATTTTTGGGCTTAATGCGCTGAAAATGGGCCAATGGGCCAACGGGCCCACTTTGGTAAAAAGAAGAGGTATGTACTTCTGATTACTTGGTAAACGTTAGAATGAACATGAAACCTTAGCAATAGGTAATAATTACTGAAATACCCTTATGCATGCAAAATTACGATTTTACCCCTAGGGTTATATTTTTTTTCTGAAAAGCATGATGTTCTATTTCTGTATACGTATGCCATGACATATTATTTCTGTTGCATGGGACATGGGTTTATATTGATGGAGGAAGCGTTCTGGCAGCCTCGCTGCAATCTGGTGGCTTCGCCACATATATATATGTATATATATCTGTTCTGGTGGCCTCGCCACTATATCTGTATCTGGTGACTTCGTCACAATATCTGGTAGCCTCGCTGCAATTTCTGTGGTGTGTAGTGGTTGGGTGGGTCGAGTAGTCTCCCCACATGGTGTAAGGCTTGTACGGGGGTGTTATGGATGGCTCTAGGTTGGGATTTCTGCATTCATGATATATTTGTTCTGTATCTGCTATGGGCCTATAGGTTTCATTCCGATTTCTGTTCTGAGCCAAGGCCCAGATAAGTCTGACTCTGAGGTTTGATCTATTTTGGGCTATGGTTGGGTTATGTTACACACTGAGTTTACCGAACTCACCCTTTATTTTCATCTCTGCAGGAAATCCCCAACCATAGTGGGCTTGGAGCTGTGAGGGATTCAGAGTGGCCACATTATCTGCAAAGTTGGTTTTTCTAAGTTAGTTTATTTTTATTATTTTATATTCTGATTTAATTTTGGGTTTTAAGTTGTAATAAGGCCGCTATTTAAATTTCTTTTTTCGCTATGGTTTTATTTTCTGATTATATTTATACTATGTCAAAACTGTTAGTGTTAGGTTGCGCGGGTTTTCAAAATTAATAAACGTTTTCCAAGACTCAACAAGCACAACAAATGGATAGCCTAAAGATTGATAATCTGGCTTTTCATTCAACCGCTGTTTTTACAAAGACCAGCCCAATCACTTAAACCAACGAATGCATACTAAGTCGTAAGTCCATGTGACACGTCAGATCTGGCCATAACGTCTGGGCCGAGTTTGGGGTGTTACAGTCTCGAGGCATAAGCTATCACTTTATCCTCTTGCATCAACACAGAACCTAAACTGTTCAATGACGTGTCGCTAAAAATCACAAACTCTTTTCCCGACTCAAGTTGTACTAACATCGGTGCCTCAGTCAACAATACTTATAATGGAATTTCATGAGATTTGTATTGAATAAGTTTCCGATTGAGAACCCAAAGAGTACAGTGATAGAATAATTATAAGTATGATTAGAGATTGAAAATGAGCTGATAAGTAAAGTCAGAGCCAGTAAAGTATCGGATTGACGTAAAAATTATTAGAGTTATCCACTGTCCCAGTTAGAAAAGGAATTGTCCTTGGTAAACCGAATTACTTAGGTGCAAGGTTGAGAAAAGTGTAAATCGAAATTTATTTAGAACTGGCCTTCTTTAGTGAATGGTTTAATATGAAATTTGTGATGGCAGGACTAGTTGGGGAAATGATAATTGAAATGTGAACTATCTGAGTGTGACAATTATGACTGGACAGATTTAGCAGTCTCTTTTGAGATGTTCTATGTGTTTACCCATTCTCAGAAATATTTCTATGGCTATTGATCTTCTGAAGAAATTCTTGTTAAATGGGAATGTCTTCTAATTCTGGTGTTGGATGAAAGCATTGGTAGTCTGACTGGTTTATAATTTATATTGCTCTATTTCATCGGGTATTCTATTTCATTTCGTCTGATAAGAATTGATGAGAGAATACGTATGATATTATGATTCTGTTTCTTCTACTTGATGCTTCATCTGATATATATGTATGGGAAGATATATTGATCTTGTTATATTTGATTTCAGTGGGATTAAATGATGTTTTCTTCTGGACTTTCTTTCTTTGAAGAATTATCGGGGTATTCCGTATTTTCTCTATGAGTTTGGTTTTCGATTCTACGGCATAGTATCGTAGCTTGGGTTTCTTTATCCTGGATCTTTTTATTCTGGATTTCTTTATTTTGGGTTTCTCTATCTTAGATTTCTTTATTCGGTTTTCTTGTTATCTTTGTTCCATAATTTGTCAATTACGACTCATGCTCGAAGTGGGTTCTTCAGCTCGTGATAATCATGTCAAATATGACTATACTTCTAATTTGATCTTGGTAATGTGGTGATTTTAGTATTGGGATTTTTTCTAATTTCTGTGTAAGGATTTGACATCAGTAAAGGCATAGGTGATAAAAGCGCGAGTTTCAGTTGGTATGGTAAATTATTTATTTGAAAGATTTCATGTGACAATTATGTTAGGATTATTTTTCCCAAGTCTAATAATAGAATTTCATTTTGTACGGATAAAAGAGTAAATAGTTTGAACGAGAAGTGTATATTTATTAGAAAGAGTTGAATATTAGTTTAAGTCACTACGAATGATAAGGTTTCCATCTTGTGAAAGCTGAAAAGTTTATTACATGTTGACAGAGTTCGGATAGATGAGAATATTGGTAACTGAAGCGTCTGAACTAGACTAGTCTACATTGAGCAAAGACTTCCTGACTTTCAGTAATGTATTGTTGTATGAATTGTGATGTGTTTCAAGACAATGAGGTAATGTGATAGTTTAGAGCATCCGATGTTACATAAAATCAGAGTTGTTAAAGGGGTTAAAGATGAGCATGGGATCTATCAAAATTATCCTTGTCAGTGTTGATATTGGGATGGAAATGAGAAGGATTATTCTTGAGGCCATATCAGAATTATTTCTATGGCGGAAAGAGGAAAATGTGATGTATCCTATTGTTAAATGTTTGGCGAGATCTATAAATCATATCTGTATTGAATGAATTCCTACTCATCAGATTCATGAAATTTCAGGTCTATTTGATTGTTGGATTTCTTGGAATTCCGGTCTCCATTAAATCAAGTTGAGATCCGGGTTTTATGTCATGATATCATGGGAAACTGAGAAGGGTTGAAAATTTAAGAACATTTGAGAGTTGAGACTGTAAGCTTTTAGATCATATGAGAAATTGAAGAGATGTATTGGAGGTACAGTCTAAGTGCAAGTTCTTCGACACCGAATACGAGATTAAAAGTGAAGACCACTTTTCTGGTAAGATTTTCGGGGACGAAAATCCCTGAAGGGGGGAGAGTTGTAATATCCTGATTTTGGGCCTAGTCAGAATAGTGGTTTCATGACCACAAAATCCGAGATATAAATAATTATTCTATGATTATTTTAAGGTCTATGATATGATTGCATGATTGTGTGAAAATTTCGTGAAGAAATTTTATGCATAAAGTGTTTAAATTGAAATTAGGGACTAAATCGAATAATTTACAAAACTTGCATTCTAGAAGTTTCTAGTATGAAATTGTTTCAAAATATTAATTAGGAGATCTTAAAAAGAATTTTACCAATTTCTAAGTCTATGGACAAAAATTGGACATGGATGGAATTTTTGAAAAGTTTAGTAGTAAGGGCATTTTGGTCATTTAGGGGTAAATGAATTAAAATACAAAATTAAAAGCCAATTTTGCTCATCTTCAACCCCATGGCCGCATATAGCAAGGAGAAACCATGGCTAGGGTTTTTCAAGCTTCCAAGCTCAATTGTAAGTCCGTTCTAGCCTCGTTTTTAATGATTTTTACGTTTTTGGAGTCCCGGTAGCTCGATTTAGCTTATGCTAGCAATAATTTAACCTAGGGTTTATATTTGGAAAAATACCCATAGGTGAAATTTGTGTATTTTGGTGTTTTATGATAGAATATGAGGTTTTAAATTATGTTAGACAACTTGTGCTACTCGATTTTAAGTGAAAGCGAGCAAAAGGGCTTAATCGGTAAAAATACCTAACAGTCATAAGTACATGTTAGAGTGAGAATTTGATGTTGCCATAGAAGGGAAAAATGATCAGCATGTCATAAAACATAAGAAAATAGGCTGAAGTTTAATTTACGAGCTTTAGGGAAAAAGTGTAAATATGCAAAAGTTTAGGGGCAAAATTGTAATTTTTTCAAAATATGATTTTGGGTCAATTTGAATAACGTGAGTCCTAATTAGACTATATTTTAAATGATAGAGCAAGGAAAACTGAAATTCGGGCTAAAATGGGGAAAATACCAAGTTGTGGACGAAAAGGTAAAAGTAGCCATTTTCGCATACGAGGTAAGTTCATATGTAAATGTTGGTAACATAGTTATTGTTTTAAATGTTTTAATGTTATTTAAATGATATGATAATTATTATGAAATATCATACTTGTGACAATTGTTTGATAATATGTCAAATTATGTGATGTACTTGGAAAATGTGAAATACTACCGAGTATCGGTATCGACATTCCGTAGAAGATGGTTGAGACATATGATTGGGAAAAATGTCCCGTTGAACCTTAGGAATGGATTAGGATACAAGTGACATGTCACTGGGATATTTGGGCATCCGAACTCGTTGAGTTGAGTCCGAGTTCACTTATGGATGCGAGCGTCTGAACTCGTTGAGTTGAGTCCGAGTTCGTGAGATGTAACTAGGCATCCGAGCTCTTTGAGTTGAGTCCGAGTTCACTTATGGATGTGAACGCCTGAGCTCGTTGAGTTGAGTCTGAGTTCGCTTATGGGCGGGTTACATGGTAGCTTGGCTACATATATGGCACTTATGTGCAAACTTTCCATGTATCCGAATTATATTCCGATGTGTTCAACGGGTAAAGTTCTACTGAAATGGAGGAATACTCAAGATGAAAGGGACGTATTGGTAAGTGTTGTGAAATGGGTACTTTGAACAGGTATGTACTAAACCCTCGGGTTGAAAAATCGATATAACAACAATATGGTAAGATGATAAATGAAAATGTGATATGAATGTCTTGGTGATGATTATGCAAATGATGTTTTATGTTTGCTTTTATGGTTATGTTACTTGCTATTTGCATGTGAACTTATTAAGCATTTATGCTTACTCTCTCCTTTTCATTTCTTGTAGTTTTGACAAGCCAGCTCGGAAATCGGGAACGGTCGGAGGCTCGCTCACACTATCTGTATACCATCTTGGCATAATGGCTTGTATATTTTGAGTATGGCATGTATAGCATTATAATCATTTTGTATATATGGTCTTATGACATGGTTATTGAGTGGTATGGAAATGCTTGGTAATGGTTAGCCATTGGAATGGCTAATCATGATCATATTTGGTGTTATGTATGTCAAATTACTAGCTAATCCATGGAAACCATGAAATAGGTAGAATTTACCATAAAATAAATTCAGATAGCAGTAGTGACGTGAATTTGAAAAATCACTAAAAATAGTAGAAATGGAATTAAATAATGAATAAGTTATGGAATCGAAGATTGATGAGTCTATTTTCATATGGAAGAAGCAAAACAGGTATATGAGCTATATTTTATGAGATGTTTAAATTTTTGTGAAACAGGGCTAGAGCTATTTCTGGATCCCTTGTTCTGACTTTGGTAATTCACCATAAATTTTAAAAAGATAATTAGAAGTCATGCTTTATATGTACAGATTCATTATTGAGTCTAGTTTTATTAGAGACAAACGGCATAATCATTGAAGCTCTGTACAGGGAGATATCTGATTCGTAATACACAGATGTCAGAGTAGTCAAACTCTGAAACAGGGGAGACTTTAACTAATAAACCGTACTAATTGGCCCGACCAAAAATTCTAGAAAACAATTACTAGATAGATATATGAGTCTAGTTTCAGGAAAAATTTACGGAATTGTATTTCGAGTTTCGGAACTTGAGATATGATTTTTAAAGCGACTGTGATGCAGTTAGCCAGCTTGTCTGGAAATTTTAAAATGAATTGTATGAGCTGTTTAAGTAATGAATTAAGTCCATTAACACCTCGTGTTCGACTCTGGCAACGGTCTCGGGTACGGGGCGTTACAGGTGAAGTTCCCGGTACCAGATCAATAGCGAATTTGACCTCTCTATTCGGTGGTAATCCAGGAAACTCTTCTAGGAACACATTTGGATATTCACAAACTACCGGCACAGATTAAATCTTCAATTTAGACACTTTCGTATTCAGTACATATGCAAGATAAGCTTTACAACCTTTTCTTATGTACCTCTGAACCGACATCTACAAAATCATAATAGGCAACTTACCCGACCCATCCGGTTCAATCCGAAGAATTTCATTATCTTCACATTTCAATTCAATAATCTTTCGTCTACAATTTACTATGACATCATGTAGAGTCAACCAATCCATTCCAAGAATTACATCGAACTCATCAAATGATAAAAGCATTAAGTCAACTGGGAAACAATGACCTCGAATCTTTAAAGGACAACTCTTGCAAACTTTATCAACTAAAACATATTTGCCTAAGGGGTTCGACACTTTTAACACATACTCAGTATACTCAACAGGAAAATTCTTTCTAGATACCAAATTCAAGCAAATATAAGAATGATTCGATCCAGGATCAATCAGTGCAACTACATTAGTATCAGAGAGAGAAAATGTACTAGTTATAACATCAGGGGATGACGCATCTTCGCGAACGCGAATAGAATAAGTTCTAGTAGGTGTTTTGACCTTTAATCTCACAGTTAAATCTTTCTTTACTCCTCTGCTACTATTCCCGTTTCTAGTATTTCTCGGTGGCCTCCCTCTAGTGGCGGTGTCGTCTACCACAGTGTTGACATTCAAGTCTATTAAACCTAGCATTACCAACGCTCGTTATTGATGTAGCTTGGGCTTTAGAACCCGAATATCACTTCCTGCGATCTCTGTTGGGATACCCAGCTGAAACATTCGAACAGGTATACAAATTCTTCGATTTCTTTGACAAAGATTGAAATGAGTTATTCAGCGGTCTTTTTCTCGAATCTCTAGCCTCTAACTCAGCTTTTCTCTTTTCTTCGCTTAACTCTTCTGCTTTGTATGCTCGGTCGATTAGCACAACAAATTCTTTCAACTCTAGAATCCCAACTAACAGTCTGATATCCTCATTTAACCCATCTTTGAATCTTTTACACATGATGGCCTCAGTGGAAACACATTCCCTAACATACTTACTGAGCCTAACAAACTCTCGCTCATATTCAATCACACGCATACGACCCTGTTTTAGATCTAAAAACTCTTTGTGTTTCTGATCAATGAACTGTTAATTGATATATTTCTTCCTCAACTCGTCTTGAAAGAATTCCCAGGTAACTCATTCTCTCAGTACCACGGATACAAGAGTATTCCACCACTGAATTGTCGAGTCCTTTAGAAGTGATATAGCACATTTCAAGCACTCCTCCAATGTGAAAGAAAGCTCATCAAATACACGGATAGTGTTCTCAAGCCAAACCTCTGCTCTCTTGGGATCATTGTCAATATTAGCTCTAAATTATTCAGCCCCTTATTTTCGAATCTTATCAACTGGAGGCTTGTTCAGTCTTAACAATTCTACACCTTGGGGAGCTACGGGGACTAATTTGGGGTTAGGTGGGGGTGGAGGTGTTAGGCAGCCCGATGTTCGAACAAACTCGGCAAACCACTTATTCATCCTTTGGAAGAAGGCTTCCCTAGACTCTCCTCCCTGACTAATCGTACTGGTCTACTTTCAGATGGCGCTGTCCCTTGGGCGGGAGCCGACGCATTACTTCAACATCATCAGTTGCATCTCGATCGGGATTTATTTACTATATGAAAGCACAATTTTAAATTTTCAGGAATCGTCACACTATCATCAATTATATATGGCATGTATAGCTAGACTCTGGCACACGCTATGATAGTTTGAGAATCAACTAAACCGTAGCTCTGATACCACTAAATGTAACATCCCCTACCCGTATTTAATGTTGGAACAGGATATGAGGCATTACCAGACTTCCATTGCAAGCAAACATACAATTTGAGTCATAAATTTCAACCAAATTAAAAACCTTTAGTATTCAATCATAAATTCCCTAATACGAGCCTACGAGGCCAAAAACATGCTTCAAAAATGGTTTGGGACTAAACCTATAACTCAAGGAATTTTTACAAAACTTAGAAAATTCTGCAAACAGGGGTCACATGGTGTAACTCTCTGTTTTGTAAGGCATAAACAAATTGAAGTCACATGCTCATGTGCTAGGCATAAACAAATTTAATTTTCATAAAATAGGTGCAGACTTCACACAGCCAGGACACACGCCCGTGCTTGAGGCCATATCCCTCACACCGCTGAGACACACGCCCGTGTCTCTACCTGTGTGCTCAATTCTGAGCATTCTATTTCTCAAAATTAAGGTGCAGGGGACACACAGCCAAAACAATGCCCATGGGGCAGACCGTGTGTCACACACGGCCTAGACACACGCCCGTGTGTCTACCCATGTGGACAAAACAAAGGATATTTACCAAGCCATTTGCCTCCCTCATTTACACATACACCAATTCAATGACATAAGTCATTTCAATCTCAGTCAAAGAAATCGAGAGAAATGTACTCTCGTCTGAATGTTTGAGCTAGGTATTCACAGAGACCGCGGGAAACAATATTCGGGTCCCAAAACTCAAGCTTCTTCAATGGGAAGTGTGGGTAATATTAGGTCTAACAGACTTGAATGTCAGCATTGTGGTAGACGACATCCTGGCGAGTGTAGGATGAATGACCGAGCTTGTTTCAAGTGTGGTTCTCAAGAGAATTTTATCTAAGATTGCCCTGAGATGGCTAAGGAAGAAAAAAAGTTAGTACAAGGCCGAGTAATACTATGAATAGAGGTAGGCCACCGAGAAATTTTGGGAATGGAACTAGCAGTAAAGGTGTGACGAAGGATTCAGCTGTGAGATCTGAAGCTAGTGCACCTACTAGAGCTTATGCCATATGTAACACCCCTAACCCGTGTCCGTCGCCAGAATGAGGTTACGAGACATTACTGAGGAAAAACACAGTTATAAACATATTCATATTAACACAACATATTCATATATATATAAAGCATACAACTAAATAAATATTAAACATACATAAGAAAAATATAATAAAAAAATCATATCACATGTCATTTTGTTCATTAGCATAAGTGGCATTATCAACTATCACAAAAGTTCAAATATGTTTCATTAAACGATAAAATCTTATACGTATTTAACCCCATTAAATTTTTACCATTCTCATACTTTAATAATGAAATATACCTGACTCAGTTCACATAACATACTTATGTCCAATGCCATAAAGTGTTAAGACCTAATTTAAACATGATAACATCACTTAATACACAAGCTAAATAATATGTTCAACTATCGTGTATTCAAATTAAACATATCTCAATCAATATCCTAATTTCATAACAAAATTTCCATATATATATCCAAATCATTTTCTTACCACTTTCAACTACCAAAATTAATCATTAAAATCATAATAATTATACCATTCAACTTAAGTTAGAAATTTACCATTTGCAATTTTTGAATACCAATATAAAATTTGTCTCTATTGAATTCTCTATTAACTAACAAAGCTTACCTAATAAACACTCATTATTTAACTTCATCAACCATACCTGTTTTATCAATCATTCAAATATAATATAACCATTTACATTTCCATTAAAACCAAAACAAATTGACCAATCCTGATTCGATTATACATCTATATATTTTTTAACATAGATATTTCATTCCAACATTAAGCCGATTTAATAAACCATTCACAAGACAAACTAAATTCATCATAATAAACCCTTACAAAATTCGAACTCAGCCATATAACATTTAATACCCATTTCAGATATTAACATCTATATCATTATAACAATCAATTTCATATATGTTTTACCTATACAAAACCTTATCCGATTCAATTAAACACGCTATGAAAATATATATACACCATGATCATTACATCAACCACTTCCAAATTCACCAACCATTACCAAACTATTTCCAAAACATGTATCATATATCACATAAACCATTCACGCATAGCATATAGCATTATAACCAAAAGTGAGCTCAAAACCATAATTAAAACATGATTGAAATCAACATGGAAATTAAGCCATTTTCACATGGCTCAAATTATACAAACCAAAATCCAACATTTCAAGCACATTCCATCCTATACATGCCATAATTCGAGTTTAGCTTATAAAGGTATGAAAACAGTGGATAGTGTGATGAACTTTGCTGACGATCCCCGAGCTCGGACTTGATCCAAAATCTATAAAACAGAAACACACATATACACAGAGTAAGCTTTTATAGCTTACTAAGTCATAAACAAATGAGCAACTTAATAATATAATCAACTTAATTAAACTAGGCCAAAGTATATCATCTTAACACATTTAAATCCCAACATACAAAGTTCACATTATAAATATAAATATTCATTCATAAAAGTCACCTTGACCGAATGCTCATATCACCAAGTTAACATATTACCATTTAATTTCCAAAGCCAAATAATCATTATCAACCTAGTTCACATACGCACAAATACACAAACTCATAAGTCACAATATAATTTCATATACATGTATTAATTATGTAACCGAATACATATAATAATGCATGCAAATTTTAAGGCTCATTCCAATAGAAATCTCAAGGTCGAATACACTTACCTTATTTTAAGTAATAACAAGCTAATTCATACCTGGCCATTTAGCTCGTTTTACACATTCGATCACAACCTATCTTTACTCAATGAACCATTCGGAATAGGATAGGACACTCTGATAATCACACATATATCGTACAATGCCAACGTCCTAAATGTGGTCTTACATGTAATCACATATCGATGCCACTGTCCCAGACAAGGTCTTACACGCACACTTATATCGGAGTCACATATCGATGCGATGGTCTTACTCGCACACATAAATCGGTATCCTATGTCATGACATATGTATCCTAACTATTCCTACGGTTCATACAGGGCTTTCGGACGTCGTAACTTGGTCGAAACGAATTCAGAAACATAGTAATCAAGCTTATTCACATTTGGCTATTGCATAAATAAAATCACATGTTTCATTTCAGCAAGTATAATTTACATATAATTCTAATTAAGTACGCCTATTTGCTTATAAACTTACCTCGGACTATGTAAAACGGAATGGGACAGCTTGTCGACAACTTTCGTTTTCCCCCAATCCAAATTCGATTTCTTTGGTTGTTGATCTAAACATATTCAAATTAAGCTCATTCAAACATATTTTCATTCAATTTAGTATAAAAACACATAAATCGATAAACTATCATTTTACCCCTGACATTTATATTTTTTTACAATTTAGTCCCTATTGCACAAAACACAAAATATACGAAATTTCAATATACGCATGTTGGACCGAATTTTACCCATACTCATACAAGTCCATATATTTCATTTATTCTACATTTTAGTCCCTCAAAATATTATTTTTTTAATTTAGTTCTAATTACTCAAAATCATCAAAAATTCCAATACAAAACATGTTAATCTAAAACATATCTTTCATATTTCACCATCAAACAATAAAAATCACAAGATCTCAACAACAACATAACTCAAAATATTCACGAAAATAAAAAATTTAAGCATGGGTTTTGTAGCACTCGAAACAATGATATCAAAAACATAAAAATTATCAAAAACCGAGCTAGAACTTACCTTTAATTATGCTTTCAAAGTGCCGAACCCTAAGCTTTTTATTTTTTATTTTATTTTCTTTTGTATTCGATTGATGAACAAAGTGAGAAAAATGAATATGATGGCTTTATTTTAACTAATATATGTTTATTAATTCAATTACTTATATAACCTTAATAATATAATATAAAACCATTATAAACCTTGGCTATTGCCGTCCACCCATTATGTAAATGGTTTAATTGCAACATAAAGCCTCCAAATTAAAAGAACAACCACTATTCGGCCCTTTCATAACTAACCACCAAATTTTTATTTTACGCGATTAAGTCCTTTTATTTAATCGGACACACAAACGACAAAATTAAATCACGAAAAATTCACACATGCTAATTCACACATAATAAACACAAAAAATAATTTTAAAATATGTTTTTGACTCAGATTCATGGTCTCCAAACCATCGTTTTGACTAGGGTTTAAATCGGGTTGTTACAACTCTCCCTCTTTAGGGATTTTCGTCCCTGAAAATCTTACCGGTGAATAGGTTCAGATAACTCTCTTTCATTGTATCCTCTGATCCCATGTTGCTTCCTCAACTCCGTGTTTATGCCATAGTACTTTAACTAATGAAATTTTCTTATTTTGTAACTCTTTAACCTCACGAGCTAAAATGCGAGTCGGTTCTTCCTCATATGTCATATCGGACCTAATCTCAATCTCAGATGGACTAATCACATGTGAGGGATCCGATCGATATCTACGAAGCATCGAAACATGAAATACATTGTTGATCTTCTCTAACTCAGGTGGCAACAATAGTTTATAAGCAACTAGTCTGATACACTCTATAATCTCATACGATCTAATAAACCTCGGACTTAATTTGCTTTTTTGACCGATTTTGAGTATTTTATTCCATTGTGAGAATTTCAAAAAGACTTTGTCCCCAATTTGAAATTTTATATCTTTTCGTTTCAAGTCTGCATACGATTTCTGACGATTTGACGCTGTTTTTAGACTTTCAAGGATTACTTTTACTTTTTGCTCGTCTCTCTCATTAAGTCGACCCCGTGTATCTTATTTTCATTGAGCTCGGTCCAGTACAATGGTGTAACATTTACGACCGTACAAAGCTTCATAAGGTGCCATTTTGATACTTGATTGAAAGCTATTATTGTATGCATGTAACACCCCAAACCCGGCCTAGACGTTATGACCGGATCTGATGCGCCACATCGAAGCGTTCAAAGCATTCTGTATTACTTAGTTGGAAAACTTAGTTGGTGTTGTAAAAGACACTTTTAAAAGTAGGTTAAAGTGAATGGAAGCTGTGCACTAGGTAGGAAACCAGGAAGAAGAGGAGGTGAGTCCGTCGGACTGCTTAAGTACCAAGCTCCCTTCGAATCCAATCCTAGACATGCACACCGCCATTGCCACACTCTAACGTCTCGTATAATTTTGAGAAAACCGTTTGGTTATGTCCATCTTAAGAAAGTGATTAAGGATGAAAATGTTTGCTTAGCGAAAGTCTTACTCGTATTCGTGTTATTTTGAAATCACTTAATGTTTTTGAAAACGCGTCCTAGAGCTAATCCATTTCGTTAGTTATCATAGTTCAGTTTTATCATAGTAGAATTAAATAATAAAGAAACAACCCAAACCATAAAAATAATTAGCGGCCTTATTACAAAAAAAACCCAAAACCCTAAACGAAAAATATGGAAAATCCAGTTCACCAGAAGAAAACGAATTTGCAGAAAACGTGTGGCCACTCCGAATCCCGCCCAGCTCCAAGTCCACCAACTAGGGCTCACCTGCAAGGATGGAAGAGGAAGGGGTGAGTTTGGGGAACTCAGTGCATACAGAAACCCATCCAAAGCCGAAATCAGCTCGAGCCCATTGGTCCTAAGCCCTATTCAGATAACAGCACATAGTGGACCAAAGCCCTTTTCAGAACACAGTAGCAAGGCCTTAGCCCTTTTTAACAGAACAGTGTGGCCCATAGGCCCAGTTCAGTAACATAAGTAACAACAGTAGTAATGAATGCAAGCCCAACTGGGGAGACTACTCAACCCACCAACCGCTACACTGCCCCGTACCAGCCCTACACTCCATGTGGGGAATATCTCAACCCACCCAGCCCTACACTCCACAGTTGCAGCAACGCTGCCCAAATATCAGTAAGTTGAGGCAAAGCCTCCAGTACGTGGATGAACCACTTTAAATACTTCCTCCATCAATACCCCAATCCCATGCAACAGATATTAATAAAAGCATATCATGTAAAATACAATATTAATCAATCATGTAGTTTAGCCAATTTAAACCCTAGGGGTATTTTGGTAATTATGCTCTTTAGGGGTAATCTCGTACTTACGCATCTACAAAAGCTATTTCAGTAATTTTTAGCAGTTTTATGCAATTTGGTTCCACCATCTAACTCACAGGCTACTTTCCCCATCTCTTACCCATATTGGTCCGTAAGCCCATTGGGCCTAGTTTTGGCCCATCTGGCCCCTTTTTCCGAAGTACGCTAAAATGTCACACGAACTTAGTTACCACTTTGTAGTGCTAGATCTAACAATTACTCTATGTATTGAGAGCATTCGCATACTCACAAGCCTATGAAATGCCAGAATTTCAACATTTCGGCTTTTGCCGAATTGAACTAAGGAAGGGTGTTCGGTACACACCTGATTCACGACGACTACTACTGAGATCTCTTCCGATGTCCTACAATTGATTAGCACAGTTCTTATTTACAAACCATAATCACTAAACCCACAACCTACTTATCCATGACCGAACCATGTCCCTAAAAGCCTTTGAAACCTTACCTTTTTGCCAAAATCGATAGCTAGCTCCGAATCCGATTGCTCCAACAACCCACGCCTTCAATCCAACACTTAAGAAGACACTAATCATTGACAGAAAACGTCAGTTAAAAACCCTTAGAGCCACATGCCCAAATCAACAGCCTTCCTAGATTTTAGGGACTTCGGCTTTTCCTAACTTTGTAAAATATGACCAGATCTGAGATGATGAACACTTACCCCTTACTCCTTTTTGATCTCCATACAATCTGGTGCAGATTTATCTTTCAAACGACGGTAGAACTCGACTCCCGGAGTTTTGAAGTTTTGGCTATAAACCCCCAAATCTATGGTATTTTCGGCTTTTGGGTGGTGAAGGGGATGACGATGTGAGACTATGACCTTGAAGTAGAATTGCCGTCAGGTATCTAGGATTAAGAAAAGATAATCACAGATTTAATAAAAACAAAGAACATAGAAGGACCTGGCTTTGAAGAAATCGGCACAAGCAGTGATCATAGGATTTCGACTTTTATGGATTTGGCAAAAGTATTGATGAACAGCAGAATTGATGAATGGTTTTGAAGAAGAAAAATAGAAAAAGAAGAATAGGGGAGGTGGTAGTTTCGGCTAGAGAGGAAAAAGAGAGAAAAGAAAACCTTGTGATGCCTGAGCAGAAGAGAACGGCACCACTCAATACCCTAGGTGCCGAAATACTAACCTCAAAACCCCCTGACGATTTTTCCCTCTTCAATTCCCAAAATTTGGCCAACTCTTAGCTCTCTCTTAATCCCTTAAATCTCTCCCCTTATCCCTCCTTAATCCAAGCGTTTAGACTAATTCAAACTCTCCTCTAGCAGAATCCACTTGGACTCCAACACTTACCCCTCCTGCACTTAAAAATAAATGCATCTATTTGTCAACACAGGGAATCGATCCCATGCCTCCCTCAAAGCTCCACATGCCACCTTTTTAGGAGCCTAGTGGCGTCACCCTGGCCACTTTACCAAGGCTCTTTTTGTGATGCAATTTGCCCATCACTCCACTTAAGGGCCACTTAGCCAGAACCCCTAACCTTTTAAGTCCAAAATTCAAAAATTCAACCGGGTTTTGGCCAACACATGGGCCTTCTATAAGCCCATTTACCTACTCAAAATATTAATTCCACATCCAAATACAAAATTTTAAAATCTCTACAAAATATTGAAAACCGTGAAAAATCGAAAAATCAGGATGTTACAACTCTACCTTCCTTAAAGAAATTTCGACCTCGGAATTTTACCTTATTAGAATAGTTGAGGGTACTGTTGACGCATAGCCTCCTCAGTCTCCCAAGTAGCTTCTTCCTTGCCATGGTTCCTCCAAAGTACTTTCACTAGTGGAACTGATTTCCTTCTCAACACCTTGACGTCACGATCAAGTATTTGCACAGGTTCCTCTTCGAAAGTTAAATCTGACTGTACCTCGATTTCTGCAACTAGTATGATATGAGTTGGGTCAGATCGATACCGCCTCAGCATGGATACATGAAAAACGTCGTGGATACGATGCAGTTCTGGTGGTAACTCTAGCTGATAAGCCACTGGCCCAACCCGCTTAACAATTCGGTAAGGCCCAATAAACCGTGGGCTCAACTTACCCTTCTTACCAAATCTCAAAATTTTCTTCCAAGGGGAAACCTTCAAGAAAACCATATCCCCAACAGCGAACTCAATCTCCTTGCACTTCAGATCCACATACGACTTATGTCTATCCGATGCCTCCTTTAACCGATCCCTTATCAGCCTAACCTTGCTTTCAGTGTCTGCCACCAATTTCGGTCCAAGCACTCGTCGTTCACCCAACTCTATCCAACACGTCGGCGTACGACATCTTCGCCCATAAAGCGCTTCATATGGTGCCATCTGAATACTTGCTTGATAGCTGTTATTGTACGCAAACTCCGCCAATGGTAAGTAGTCCTCCCAACTTCCACGAAAATCAATGATACAACCTCTCAACATATCCTCCAGAACCTGAATAACCCTTTCTGACTCTCCATCTCTCTGTGGGTGAAAAGCAGTGCTAAAATCCAATCGTGTACCCAACACTTCCTGCAACTTCCGCCAAAACTGAGACGTAAACTTAGGGTCTCGATCAGAAATTATCGACACTGGCACCCCATGCAGTCGCACTACCTCCGCCACATATAACTTGGCCAACTTTTGCAGTGAGTAGTCGGTACGAACAGGTATGAAATGAGCAGATTTTGTTAACCTATCCACAACCACCCACACCGAATTTTTCTTGGTGGGTGTCAAAGGTAACCCACTCACAAAGTCCATTGTTACTCTTTCCCACTTCCATAGCGGAATTTTCACAGATTGCAGTAATCCCGAAGGCAATTGGTGCTCAGCCTTAACCTGCTGGCACGTTAGACATTTCCCAACAAATTCAGTCACCTCCCGTTTTAATCCGGGCCACCAGTACACCTCTCGCAAGTCTCGATATAACTTATTTCCTCCAGGATGCATGGCACAGAGTCCACCATGAGCCTCTTTTAGAATTAACTGCCTTAATTCAGGGTCTTTTGGAATACAAACCCTTCCACGAAAGCACAGAACTCCTTCAGTGTTCAACCCAAAGTCCTCGTTCTCACCACTCTTAACTTGCTGGAACCGAAGAGCTAATGAATCGTCCTTCAACTGTTTTTCCTTAATCTGCTCAGTCCAAGTAGGCCTTACTTGCAGTTCTGTCAACAAGCTTCCATCGTCGTACAGACTTTATCGTGCGAACAAGGCTCTCAAATCAGTAACAACCCTTCGACTCAACGCATCCGCCACCACATTAGCCTTTCCTGGGTGGTACTCTATCGAACAGTCGTAGTCTTTAAGCAACTCCACCCATCTTCGTTGCCTAAGATTCAACTCCTTCTGAGTCAACAAATACTTTAAGCTCTTATGATCTGTGTATATGATGCACTTTTCCCCATATAAGTAGTGTCTCCAAATTTCTAACGCAAAAATCACCGCTGCTAGCTCCAAATCATGCGTAGAGTAATTCACCTCATGAGCCTTAAGCTGTCGCGATGCATAAGCGACCACCTTGCCCTCTTGCATCAGTACGCAACCTAACCCCACATGCGACGGATCACTGTATACAGTAAAGTTCTTCCCAGACACCGGTTGAATCAATACTGGCGCTTCGGTCAATACCTTTTTCAACCGATCAAAAGCTTTTTGCTGCATCTCGGTCTAGACAAATGGTACTCTTTTCCTTATGAGTTTTGTCAAGGGTGCCGCCATCACTGAGAAACCCTCCATAAACCTTCTGTAGCAACCTGCTAACCCTAGAAAACTTCGAATTTCCGATACTGACCTAGGTGGCTTCCATTCTAGAATCGCTTCAATTTTACGAGGATCCACCTTAATCCCCTCGGCGGAGACCACATGCCCTAGGAAGGTTACCTCCCTCAACCAGAATTCACACTTGCTGAATTTCGCATAGAGCTCCTTTTCCCTTAACACTTGCAGCACAATACGAAGATGCTCATCATGTTTCATCTCCGTTTCAGAGTATACCAGGATATCGTCGACAAAGACGACTACGAACCGATCCAAGTAAGGTTGGAATACTCGATTCATCAGATCCATAAAGGCTGCAGGTGCGTTCGTTAGCCCAAACGGCATGACCACAAACTCATAATGTCCATATCGAGTTCGAAATGCTGTCTTATGAATATCCCCTTCTTTTACCCTTAGCTGATGGTATCCAAAAGAAAGATCGATTTTGGAGAATGCTGAAGCTCCCCTCAGTTGATCAAACAGATCGTCAATCCTTGGTAGTGGATACTTATTCTTAATCGTCAGTTTGTTCAACTGATGGTAATCGATGCACATACGCATCGTTCCGTCCTTTTTCTTCACAAACAGGACTGGTGCTCCCCAAGGAGACACACTAGGCCTAATGAAGCCTCTATATAACAACTCTTGAATTTGAGCCTTCAGTTCCACTAACTCCTTCGGTGCCATCCTATAGGGTGCAATAGATACTGGAGCTGTTCCAGGCAACAAATCGATTCCAAACTCAACTTCCCGATTCGGAGGTAATCTAGGAAGCTCTTTCGGAAAAACATCCCGAAATTCCCTAACAGTTTTGATGGTCTCCACGGTCAGATCCTCCGCTTCAGCTTGGCTTACCAAAGCCAGATATGCCTCGCATCCCTTGCACATCAGTTTTTCAGCCCTCAACGCCGATACTACATTGGATAAGTAATCCCTTCGTTCTCCAATAATCATTACCTCTTCATCATTGACAGTGCTTAACACCATCCTCTTAGCTGCACAATCCAAATTTGCCTTATGCTTGGTCAACCAATCCATCCCTAGTATCAAATCGAATTCTTCAAATGGTAACTCCATCAAATCCCCACAGAACACCCCGCCTTGAATCTCCAAAGGCACCTCTTTGAAGAGTTTCTCTACCTTAACCGAATGACCTAAAGGACTTATCACAGACACCCCACATACAGTCTCCTCGGAATGCACACCCAGTACCCCAGAAATGTTATATGCCACATATGAGTGGGTTGATCCCACATCAATCAAAGTAGTATAAGGTACACCATAGATAAAAAATGTACCAATTATGACATTAGGTGCGTCACCCTCCTCGCGGTGACGAACAGCATACACCAAAGCTGGCTGACGAGCATCCGCGTTACCAATAACCCTGCCGGGTGCCCCACATCCACGGCCATTACCACCGCGACCTTGTCCACGACCTCTTGGCAGCGGCGGTCCATCCCTCACAGGTTGAGCCGGTCGCACAGCCCCTTGTTCGGCCACCTAAGCCTGAGTGGCCCTCCTAGGACAATCCTTAATCCTATGCTCCTTAGACCCACAACGAAGACAAGCCCCAGAACGCTTCCAGCACTCTCCTTGATGCATTCTGCCACAATCCCCACAAGCTTGCAGTCTACCTGTGTTCACCGGAACTGCTCGAACCGGTTCCTCCATCCTATCTCTCTTAACATTTTGATTTGCAGCACTCGCTGGTCCAACATCCCTCCTGAACCGATTCCGATCCCTATCACGATTCTTACGTTCAGTTTGTTTCACCTCCTCGGCTATCTTACTCTTCTCCACCAGTGCAGCAAAATCTCGCTCTCTCTGCGGAGCTATGAGCACCCTTAACTCATCTCTGAGGCCATCCTCAAAATGAACGCTGTGCTTGTATTCGGTGGAAACGATGCCATTAGCATACCGAATCAATCGTAGAAACTCTGCCTCATATTCAGCAATGGTCTTATTTCCCTGAGTCAAATTCAGGAACTCCTTTCTGCGTGCATCCACATAGCTAGCTCCAACATATTTTGCCTTAAAGGTCTGTTTGAACAGCTCCCATGTTACCCTCTCAGCTGGGGTACCCTCTCTCACAGTAATCGACCACTGATACGCCTCATCCCGCAACAACGACACCGCCCCTTTCAATTTCTGTTCGACTGAGCAGTCCAGGTCATCCATGATCCGCTCTGTGGCTTCCAACCAGTACTCAGCCACATTTGGAGCCACTCCAGATATGCCCCTAAAAATCTCAGCTCCGTTGGCCTGAAGGCGTTCAGAAATGGACCCCCTATTCATGGGCCCGATGTTAGCTCCGGCCACCCTTTCCAACACCCTCAACATGGCCTGAGACAAAGCGTCATCCCCTGCGGCCCGGTCATACGGCCCATTTTCATTAACCGGTGGTGGACGTACCCCGCCAGCTGGCATGTGTTCAGATGATGCAGATCCAGCTTGAGTGCTACCTCGGCCTCGACCACGGCCTCTTCCTCGAGTAACCCTTGTACTCATAACGATTTATCTGATTATGAAATTTACGACATTAGTTTACTGGTTTCACTGTTTATTACAGAATGTCTTATGAACAGATAGAGTTTCAGAGTTATTTTCGCGCAATCACAATTTAGCTATGGTCCTAGTTTTGTAGCCCTAATACTACCTTATCAATAGCACTATCTCTAAGGCTCAGTACTATCTACAGTATTATTTCCAGTCCAGTTCCATATAAATATTTAAAGCAGAAAAAGAACACTTACAAACTTGGTGCCGGGGATTCAGTGTGCCACTTCTTTATCAGTCCATAAAAAACCCATGTTTTTGTTTACTGAAAATAAAAAGATTTCATTTGAAAACACTTTTATTTTGAAACTATTGATTTAACCTCGTTCAATAGAAAAACTTCGAACATCTTTGAAAAACTTATAGAAAATACTTTTGTTTTTAAAGAATTTCGGACCCGATCCACAGACGAGTTGTTGCAACCAGGCTCTAATACCACTAAATGTAACACCCCAAACCCGGCCTAGACGTTATGACCGGATCTAATGCGCCACATCGAAGCGTTCAAAACATTCCGTATTACTTAGTTGGAAAACTTAGTTGGTGTTGTAAAAGACACTTTTAAAAGTAGGTTAAAGTGAATGGAAGCTGTGCACCAGGTAGGAAACCAGGAAGAAGAGGAGGTGAGTCCGTCGGACTGTTTAAGTACCAAGCTCCCTTCGGATCCAATCCTAGACATGCACACTGCCATTGCCACACTCTAACGTCTCGTATAATTTTGAGAAAACCGTTTGGTTATGTCCATCTTAAGAAAGTGATTAAGGATGAAAACGTTTGCTTAGCGAAAGTCTTACTCGTATTCGTGTTATTTTGAAATCACTTAATGCTTTTGAAAACGCGTCCTAGAGCTAATCCATTTCGTTAGTTATCATAGTTCAGTTTTATCATAGTAGAATTAAATAATAAAGAAACAACCCAAACCATAAAAATAATTAGCGGCCTTATTACAAAAAAAAACCCAAAACTATAAACGAAAAATATGGAAAATCCAGTTCACTAGAAGAAAACGAATTTGCAGAAAACGTGTGGCCACTCCGAATCCCGCCCAGCTCCAAGTCCACCAACTAGGGCTCACCTGCAAGGATGGAAGAGGAAGGGGTGAGTTTGAGGAACTCAGTGCATACAGAAACCCATCCAAAGCCCAAATCAGCTCGAGCCCATTGAGCCTAAGCCCTATTCAGATAACAGTACACAGTGGACCAAAGCCCTTTTCAGAACACAGTAGCAAGGCCTTAGCCCTTTTTAACATAACAGTGTGGCCCATAGGCCCAGTTCAGTAACATAAGTAACAACAGTAGTAATGAATGCAAGCCCAACTGGGGAGACTACTCAACCCACCAACCGCTGCACTACCTCGTACCAACCCTACACTCCATGTGGGGAATATCTCAACCCACCCAGCCCTACACTCCACAGTTGCAGCAACGCTGCCCAAATATCAGTAAGTTGAGGCAAAGCCTCTAGTACGTGGATGAACCACTTTCAATACTTCCTCCATCAATACCCCAATCCCATGCAACAGATATTAATAAAAGAATATCATGTAAAATACAGTAGTAATCAATCATGCAGTTTAGCCAATTTAAACCCTAGGGGTATTTCGGTAATTATGCTCTTTAGGGGTAATTTCGTACTTACGCAACTACACAAGCTATTTCAGTAATTTTTAGTAGTTTTATGCAATTTGGTTCCACCATCTAACTCACAGGCTACTTTGCCCATCTCTTACCCATATTGGTCCGTAAGCCCATTGGGCCCAGTTTTGGCCCATCTGGCCCCTTTTTCCGAAGTACGCTAAAATGTCACACGAACTTACTTACCACTTTCCGGTGCTAGATCTAACAATTACTCTATGTCTTGAGAGCATTCGCATACTCACAAGCCTATGAAATGCCGGAATTTTGGCATTTCGGCTTTTGCCGAATTGAACTAAGGAAGGGTGTTCAGTACACACCTGATTCGCGACGACTGCTACTGAGATCTCTTCCGATGTCTTACAATTGATTAGCACAATTCTTATTTACAAACCATATTCACTAAACCCACAACCTACTTATCCATGACCGAACCATGTCCCTAAAAGCCTTTGAAACCTTACCTTTTTGCCAAAATCGATAGCTAGCTCCGAATCCGATTGCTCCAACAACCCACGCCTTCAATCCAACACTTAATAAGACACTAATCATTGACAGAAAATGTCAGTTAAAAACCCTTAGAGCCACATGCCCAAATCGACAGCCTCCCTAGATTTTAGGGACTTCGGCTTTTTCCTAACTTTGTAAAATATGACCAGATCTGAGATGATGAACACCTACCCCTTACTCCTTTTTGATCTCCACGTAATCTGGTGCAGATTTATCTTTCAAACGATGGTAGAACTCGACTCCCGAAGTTTTGAAGTTTCGGCTATAAGCCCCCAAATCTATGGTACTTTCGACTTTTGGGTGGTGAAGGGGATGACGATGTGAGACTATGACCTTGAAGTAGAATTGCCGTCAAGTATCTAGGATTAAGAAAAGGTAATCGCAGATTTAATAAAAACAAAGAACATAGAAGGACCTGGCTTTGAAGAAATCGGCACAAGCAGTGATCATAGGATTTCGACTTTTATGGATTCGGCAAAAGTATTGATGAACAACAGAATTGATGAATGGTTTTGAAGAAGAAAAATAGAAAAAGAAGAATAGGGGAGGTGGTAGTTTCGGCTAGAGAGGAAAAAGAGAGAAAAGAAAACCTTGTGATGTCTGAGCAGAAGAGAACAGCACCACCCAATACCCTAGGTGCCGAAATACTAACCTCAAAACCCCCTGCCGATTTTTCCCTCTTCAATTCCCAAAATTCGGCCAACTCTTAGCCTCTCTCCTAATCCCTTAAATCTCTCCCCTTATCCCTCCTTAATCCAAGCGTTTAGACTGATTCAAACTCTCCTCTAGCAGAATCCACTTGGACTCCAACACTTACCCCTCCTGCACTTAAAAATAAATGCATCTATTTGTCAACACAGGGAATCGATCCCATGCCTCCCTCAAAGCTCCACACGCCACCTTTTTAGGAGCCTAATGGCATCACCCTGGCCACTTTACCAAGGCTCTTTTTCTGATGCAATTTGCCCATCACTCCACTTAAGGGCCACTTAGCCAGAACCCCTAACCTTTTAAGTCCAAAATTCAAAAATTCAACCGGGTTTTGGCCAACACATGGGCCTTCTATAAACCCATTTACCTACTCAAAATATTAATTCCACATCCAAATACAAAATTTTAAAATCTTTACAAAATATTGAAAATCGCGAATAAATCCGAAAATTAGGATGTTACAACGCAAATTTAATCAGAGGTAAGTATTGTTCCCACGCACCTTCAAACTTGAGAATGCAACATCTCAACATATCCTCAAGTATCTGAATGATTCGTTCGGACTGACCATCTATTTGCGAATGGAAAGCAATGCTGAAATGCAATTTCGTACCTAATGCATCTTGCAGTTTCTTCCAAAACCACGATGTAAACCTCGAATCTCTATCCAAAATAATAGAAATAGCTTATCAAGTGAGTAATCTATACTAATCGGAATAAAATAAGCCGACTTAGTCAACCTATCTACAATAACCCAGATTGCATCTTTCTTGCTCGATGTCAACAGTAAATCGGATACAAAATCTATTGTAACTGTTTCCTAGTTAGAATTGATATTGTTCGTACCTATCGAACAATCTAATATGAGTAACTCACTATTCGCTCGGGGTATTGGCCAAAATAATTATGTAGGAGAGATGGCCGAGTGGTTCAAGGCGTAGCATTGGAACTGCTATCTAGACTCTTGTTTACCGAGGGTTCGAATCCCTCTCTTTCCGCACCTTCACCTAATTTGCTGATGTAACTGACTACAATGTATCAAATAAGAACATATACTAAAGAATTAGACCCTTCTTTAGTATAGATTCTTTATTCCCAATTCCTTTTTAATATGGAATACGTAAAATAGCATACAGGGGATGAAAATCTCCTTACGCATCTATCATACATGAATAGGAGAAAAATCTCTGAATCACTCTGTCCCATTTCCACTCAGGTATCATAATCGACTGAAGCAATCTAGAAGGTACCTGATGTTCGGCTTTTACTTGCTGACAGACAAAACATTTTGAAACAAAGTCAGAAATGTCTTGTTTCATACCATGCCACCAATAAAGCTGTTTCAGATCATTATACATCTTTGTACTACCCGGATAATAGATAAACGACTGCTATGAGCTTTATTCAAAATTATCTGGACCAACTCAAAATTTTTTGGGACACATATTCGATTTCTAAACCTCAAACAACCCTTAGCATCCACTCTGAACTCTGAGCTCGCTTTGCTATCAAATCATCATCAATTTTTTGAGCATCACAAATTTGTTGAACAAACGGTCTTACTTTCAATTCAGCTATTATGAAACCATCATCAGACATAGCCATATGCGCATTCATTGCATGCAAAGCAAACAGTGATTTTTGGCATAAAGCATCAGCAACAACATTAGCCTTTCCCGGGTGATAGTCAATCGCAAGCTCGTAGTCTTTTAGCAATTCTAACCATCAGCATTGTCTCAAATTTAGATCTTTCTGAGTGATCAAGTATTCCAGGCTTTTGTGATAAGAATAAACATGTCATTTCTCACCGAACAGATAGTGGCACCATATCTTCAATGTAAACACATAGCTGCCAATTCTAAGTCGTGCGTCGGATAGTTCCTTTCATGTGGCTTTAATTGTCTCGAGGCATAAGCTATAACACTACCTTCCTACATCAAACACAACCCCAACCATTTAAGGATGTATCACTATAAATAACAAATTCTTTACCCGATTCTGGCTAAACTAATATTGGAGCTTCGGTCAAAAAGGCTTTCAACTGATCAAAAATTTTCTAGCACTTTTCTGACCACTCAAACTTAACATCTTTCTATAATAGCATTTTCATTGGGGCTGCAATCATAGAGAAGCCTTTCATGAACCGTTGGTAGTAACCAACATGTCCCAGAAAACTTCGGACTTCAGAAACATTCCTCGGGGGTTTCCAATCAAGTATAGCTGAAATTTTACTCGGATCAACCTGAATACCCGATGCTGATACAATATGACCCAGAAAACTGACTTCGCTTAACTAGAATTCACATTTACTGAACTTTTCATACAACTCTTTATCTCACAAAGTTTGTAACACAAGTCTCAGATGTTCGGCATGTTCGGTTTCATCACGAGAGTAAATCAAAATGTCATCTATGAACACAACCACAAACCGATCCAAGTACTGTTTAAAGATCCAATTCATCAAATCCATAAAAACAACAGGTGCATTAGTAAGTACGAAAGACATAACCAAAAACTCATAGTGTTCGTACCTCATTCGGAAAGCAGTCTTTGGCATATCAAAATCTTTAACTCGCAACTGATAGTAGCCTGATCTCAAATCTATCTTTAAAAACACTGTAACCCCTTTCAGTTGATCAAACAGATCATCAATCCGTGGCAACGGATACTTATTTTTTATAGTCACCTTATTCAGTTGTCTATAATTGATGCACATTCTTATAGTTTCGTCTTTCATTTTCACAAATAACATTGGTACACCCCAGGGAGAGAAACTCAGTCCCGCGAAACCTCTATCTGTTAACTCTTGTAACTAAGCTTCCAATTCTTTTAATTCTGTAGGTGCCATGCTGTACGGAGTTGTGGATATCGTAGTCATCCTAAGCATTAACTGAATACCAAACTCTACCTCCTGAACAGGTGGCAAACCTAGTAATTCTTTAGGAAATACATCCGGATACTCGTACACAATAGGTACTGATTCAATGTTTCTTCCAACCACTTTACTATCAAGCACATATGCAAAGTAAGCTTCGCAGCCTTTTCTCATATATTTCTGAGCTAACATCGAAGAAATCACTACCGGTAACCCTTTCAGATCATTAGAAATCCAAAAAATTGCATCATTCTGGCACCGTAAATCAATAGTCTTTCTTTTGCAGTTTACAACTGCATCGTGCAAAGTCAACCAGTCCATACCCAAAATAATGTCGAACTCATCAAATGGCAACAACATCAAATCAGCCGGAAAGCACGAATCTCGAACCATCAAGGGACAATTTTTACACACTTTGTCAACCACAACACACCGGCCCAAGGTGTTTGACACTCTAATCACAAACTCAGTAGACTCAACAGGTAGAGTCTTACTGAATACTAAAGTCTCACACACATAAGAATGAGTCGAACCAGGATTAATCAATGCAATTACATTAGTATCATAGAGATTGAATGTACCAGTAATGACATCTGAGGATGAAGCCTCCTCTCGTGCACGAATAGCATAGGCTCTGGCAAGTGCACGAGCCTCAAATATGACTATTTTATCTTTAGTACCTCTCTGACTGCCACTCGCATTACCCGCATTTTTGGGTAGTCTACCTCAAGCTGCAGTATTGCCCGATCTCGTATTCTGCATTGGATTTTCTTCAGCTAACATCGGGCAATCACGAATATAATGATTCATCGATCCACATTTAAAATAAGCCCGATCATGTAATCTGAAACCGTCGAGATGTCGTTTGCTATAATGTTTACACTCGGGTTGATTTGATCTAACGTGACCCACACTAGCTACTGAGGTAGCTCTCGAGCAGACAGGTGGTCTACTTTGATCCTGTCTAGAATAGCCTAAAGTGGCTTTAGAATAGCTAAAATCATCTCGAAACTTATTTGGTGCCGATTGGAATGACTTACCGGATGTTATTTTACGTGAATCTCTAGCTTCAAAGTCAGCTTTTCTTTTCTCTTTCCCAAGCTCTTGAACTTTGCAGGCTCGCTCAACCAGTACTACGAACTCTTTTATCCCAAGTATGCCAACTAACAGTTTAATGTCTTCGTTCAGCCCATCTTCAAATCTTTTACACATCATGGCTTCGGTAGAAACACACTCTCGGGCATACTGACTAAGGCTCTAAATTTCTGCTCATACTCTGTCACGGTCATCCAACCCTATTTCAGTTCCAGAAATTATTTACGTTTCCGATCAATAAATCTCTAGCTGATATATTTCTTACGGAACTCAGTGTGAAACAATTCCCAGGTCACCCGCTCTTTCAGAACCACTAATACTAGGGTATTCCACCAGTGATATGCTGTATCTCGGAGTAAAGATATGGCACATTTCAAACACTCATCTGGGGTACAGGACAACTCATCAAACACACGGATAGTATTATCAAGCTAGAACTCAGCCCGCTTAGCATCATCATCATTAGTAGCTTTAAACTCTTCAAGCCTGTGTTTTCTGATTTTATTGACAGGTGCCTTATATAATCTCAGTCGATCACTTACTTGAGGTACAGTAGGCAACAAAGATGGATTAGTCAGGGGTGAAGGATGTTGTACAGCCGGGTTAGTCTGGATATACTGAGTAAACCAGTCATTCATCATTTGGTAAAAGGCTTGTCTAGCCTCTCCTTCCTGGTTACTCGAAATCGGTTGAGAATCAACCGGCACTGTCCCTTGCGTGGGAGCAGGCGCTACACTCTCGACATCATCAGCTACATATCTGTCGGGATCCATTTACTATATAAAAACACATTTTCAAATGTCAGAAGTCATCACACTATCGCAGTATATAATATGACATGCATAGCTAGACTCACACGCGCTACATTAGTCCTAGAACTGACTAAACCATAGCTCTGATACGAATAAAATGTAACATGTAACACCCCAAAAAATTCTACAGTAAGATATTATCCTTAATACAGTAAAATAAGGAAATAAAGTGACAAGAAGAAGAAAATTTAGTTATATCACTGGGAAGTATATTATGGCATATTGATTCAAGAAAGGACTAAATTGTAAATGTGAGAAAAGTTTTGTAGCCCAAGAGTAAATACTCAAAATTTGAGGGATTAAAGTGTAAATATGAAAAAGTTAAAGGACTAATAGTGTAAATATTTTAAGGGTGGAATGATGTAGAAACCAAGGAAAATTGATGAATAAGGACCAAATTGAATAGGAGAAGAATTCTAAGGGACTAAATTGTAATTTTACCAAATTAAGTAATGACTAAAGAAAGGAATTTTACAAGATCACAAAGGGCAAAATGGTTAATTGGAAAAGAGAGAAATCTAGAAAGTAATGATGATGTTGGTGATATTTTATAGTTATTTAATTAGATAATTATTATTTATTTAATATTTTAATAAGATATTTATTATTATTTTATTTAGTATATATATATATGTGTGTGTATGGAAAGAAAAAAAGAGAGGGAACAACACCATCATTTTCATGCATCCCACGTTAGAAAGAAAAGAGAAGAGCAAACTTTTCTTTCTTTATAATTTAGTCATTCCACAAAATATTTACCCTTTTCACCTAAAAATCAAAAGAATTTTCATAGCTACCAAGAGAGAAAATGTTAAGGAGACTAAGGCGAGTTGGAATATCAAGTTGGATTCAAGAAATAGAAGTGAAGGAGAGAGAAAATTCAATTTAAAGATTAAAATCATTGGGACAAGGTAAGAATTTTAATATTTCAATATATTTTAAGTTGAGTTTCTCATGTAAGGTAATATCAAAAGCATGAAAATGATGTTATGGTAGAGTGTTCTTATATAAGTATCCATGTTCGTGATATATCAGTGAAGGGAAATAAGATAAAATAATGGGAAATATGGTAGAGAATGGAAATAAGAGTGTTATAAACTTGGTAATCAATATGTTGCACTAAAGTAGTTTTGGACAGCAGCAATAAGCTAACTTTGAAAAATCACCAAAAATGGTAAAAATTGCATTATAAGTTGAGTGACATATGGAATTAAAGATTATTGAGTCTATTTTGATATAAAAGGCATAGAGAAAGTAAAAGAATTCTGTATTCTGAGATATTTATATTTTTGTGAGAATGGTTCAAAATGATTTTGAGATCCCTTGTTCTGACTTGGAAAAAAATCATTAAAAATTATAAAAATAATTTTTGGACATAATTTATATGGTTAGATTCCCTAATGAGTCTATTTTTATAAGAAAAAAATGATAACATCATTTGAATTCTGTTTAAAGAGATAATTAAACTTTAGTGAAGAGTGGTCAAAACTGTCGAATAGCAAAATGGGGGAGACTTTAATGAATAAACTGTACTAATTGGCTAAACCAAAAATTCTGAAACTTTTATGGTAAGAAGATAGGTGAGTCTAGTTTCAGGTAAAATTAATTAATCTTAATTTGGGGTTTTGTAGCTCAAGATATAAACAATTTAGTGACTATGACTCAAATGGACAGCTTTAAATATACATATAAGTAAATAGTGAAATTATAGATAATGTTAATCATAAGCATATTATATAAATTAAGAACGTGGAATGGAGAGGATGAGGAGGAAAATATGTATGAATATTCATCTAGCATAGCTAATTTTTATGTTTTAGGATCAGGGACTAAATTGAATAAAAGTAAAACTTTATGGGCAAATTTGTAAGAAGCTAGAAATGACCAATTTGCATGAAGTGGATTATTTTATTATTTAAAATTGTAAAATTGAATAAAATTATTAATTTAGTTCAAGATCGAGGAAAAAAAACATGTTTTAATAATTAAATTGAAAATTGTTAAAATTATGAAAAATTCTGATATTTTATAGAATACATGGGTTGTTATCAATTTGTATGAGAATAACAGCAGGAAATAAGGATTAAATTGCACGGATTTTATTTTTAAATGTATAAAATATCGATATAATGAATTCCCTGATTTATGTTTAAGAAGAAATGGCAAGAGAATGATATTTATCATGATATGTCAATATGTGATTATCTTTGATACGTAGATACAAGGAAATTAAGTATATTGAGAAAAGTAATAAATTCAAGTAAAAAATGTCGAGAAAAATAAGTATGTTTAAAGGGCAATATGATTGATTTTAATTGGTTCCAAATATGAACGATAGATGAAATAAAATATCTAATAAATAAATCAGTAACTCCGGTAATGCTCTGTAACTCTATTCCAGTGATGGATTCGGGTTAGGAGCGTTACATTTAGTGGTATCAGGGCTAAAGTTTAGTCGGTTCTCAGACCAAATGTAGCACATGTGAAATGTGAAGCCTAGAAATACATTACATAACTTGTGATAGTGTGATATCTTCTAACTCTGATGATATTTGTTTTACTTAAAGATAGAGATGTTTCCCAACCGAGCTAATTCCGATAATGTTGAAAGCGATACTCAAGTATATGAGTAAAAGATGATTATGATGAGTCCGAACTCATAAAGGTATGAATAAATGTTATATTTAAATTTGTGTGTGTAGTAAGTAAAAATTTTAAGGTACGCATCAATATTGAATTGAATGAAATAGAGATAAATATTTGATAGTATGTTGTTGGAAAGTGAAATTTGAAATGAATTTTTTTATTATTTAAATTAATAAATTGAATGAAATTATCAATTTAGATAAATATCGGGTGGAAAATAGAGAAAAATAGAAAATTTCTAAAATGCCCCTGAATTTTGGTATTTCTGTAATTTAGCCAGGTAAGTTTATATGATTGAACTTTCATGATTATTTGCTAAATTATGACTGATATAATGTATTATTTCATATGTTTGCTATTGAATTATGAATATTGTGAAATTATGGAAATCAGATCAAAAGTTCACATAGAGTAGAACACTGAATTGAGTATAACCATTCAGTGAACAGTGATGAATTGACGGATAAGACCATGACTGGGCCATGGTAATATATGTGTAAGACTATAGTTAGCCTATGGCATCCTGATGATAAAACCATATCTGGGATATGGCACCACAAGTGTAAGACCATGGTTAGGCCATGGCAGTACACGTGTAAGACCATAGTTGGACTATGACATCATACCAGAAATGAGTAAGACCATAGCTGAAAGACGCTATGGCATCGCGATTCAAATGTGCAAGACCATGGTTGAAAAATACCATGGCAACATGATATGAAATGTGTAAGACCATGGTTGAAATATACTATGGCAACATGATATGAAATGTGTAAGACCATGGTTGAAAGATACCATGGCAACGTGATATGAAATAACTAAGACCATGGTTGAAAGATACAATGGCAACATGATAGGGAAATGAATAAGACCGTGGTTGAAAGATACCATGGCAACCTGATAGAAAATAAGTAAGACCATAGTTGAAAAACACTATAGCATCATGTCGAAGATAAACAAAATCGTCGATGAAAGACGCCAAGACATCTATTGAACAACTAATTTTTAGGTAATATGTACCAGATGACAAATGGTTATATGAATTGGCTATACAAAATGGTTGTGTGAAATGTTTACAGGAATTGGTCATATGGAAATATATGTACAAAATAGTTGCATGAAATAATTATGAAGATAGATAAATGAAATAAGTATAAGTCCAAGGAATATAATTTATGTTAAGTTTGATGTGAACTATTACCGAAATAAATATACATAAAATATATGGAAATGATTGTGCATGAACTATTAATATAATGAAATGAACGATATATACTTATGAAGAAAAGGTAAGTATTTAATTGTAATTTTTGTTAAATGATATGTAAATCCTAGTAATGCCTCGTACCCTATTCCGGGAATGGATACGGATAGGAAGACTATGTGATTCTGGTACGTTTGGGAGAATTACATGATTATTCTGGTGTGTTTTGGTTGGATAATACTGGTGTTGATCGTGATTTTGTGAGGTAAGTTTTATAAATTTTTATAATGAATCATTCTTGAAACTAACTATTATCACGATGAAGGCAAGTGTACCTATCGAACAGTAGTATAACTTTAGTAAGACCAGATTATCGAACCCAAAGGAACTAAAAGTACCAGTAATGACTGTCTTTTTATTATCTAGCCTAGGAATAATGGGGTTTGTTTTAACTAACTAATTAAATAAACTAAGAATTCACAGAAAATAGAATTGGGGAATTACTTTTCGAAAAATGATTGAATTAAGACAATACCTAAGGAAAAATCCACCTAGACTTCACTTGTTATTTAACTCTGAATCGAACGATTTATTCATTTGACTTGATCCGTAGAAATCCCTAAGTTATATTATTATCCCTCTCGAGACTAACAACGTCTAACCCTAGGTTGAATAATTGAAATCTCTTTCTAATTAACTCCCTAGGGTTGCATTAACTCGATCTATGGATCCCCTTATTAGGTTTCACCCTAATCTAGGAAAATCTTGTCATCCTATCTCTAGGCGCGCAACCAACTCCGCTTAATTATGACAAATGTACTCTTAGACAGGGTCCATTCCTCCTCTAAATAAGAGTGTAACTTGAATCAATATCCTGGAATATCAAAACAAGAATTAAGAACACATAATTAAGAACAAGTTAAATATTTATCACACAATTCAAATAATAATAACAAGATCTGTCTTAGGTTTCATTCCCCTTAGGTATTTAGGGGTTTTAGTTCATAACTAAAAAGGTAAACATCTTAGAAGAATAATGAATACAAAACATAAAGAAAAACCCAAAACTCCTGAAGGGAAATTGAGGGGAGATTTTCAGTCTTGATGATGAATCCGGCTTCTGAGATGGATCAATCAGCTTTCCTTGAGCAGTTCCCTGCCTCCTCTTCTGTGTGTCATGTTTCCTCCTCCTCTCAAGTGTATTTATAGGCTTTAGAATGCCTAAGAACCCTTAAAATTGGCCTGTTTCGAATTGGACTCAACTTGGGCTCGGCAGGGACACGCCCGCATGACACGCTCGTGTGCGATTACTTCAGGCTGTGGTCAAGCCTATTAAATAGGCACGGCCTTGTGGTTCACTAGTGTGAGTCGTGCTTCAATTTTTCCAAATTGACATGGCCGTGTGGTTTGCCCGTGTGAGGAGGTCCAGGCCGTGTTGATTCGTACGTTGGCCCATTTTCTTCGTTTTTGGCCCGTTTCTCGTTCCTTTCATTCTCCTATGCTCGCGTAGGTATAAAACATGAAATTAAGGCATTAGGAGCATCGAATTCACCAATTTTAAGGAAAATTCATCCATAAATTGTAGCATGGATAAAAATATGTTTAA